>NW_027316167.1:1410766-1435766 GCF_026437365.1 Eucyclogobius newberryi
CTTGTTTAGTCCCATTATAGTCCTTGTTTAGTCCCGGTATAGTCCTTGTTTAGTCCCGGTATAGTCCTTGTTTAGTCCCGGTTTAGTCCTTGTTTAGTCCCGGTTTAGTCCTGTTATAGTCCTTGTTTAGTCCTGGTATAGTCCTTGTTTAGTCTCGTTATAGTCCTTGTTTAGTCCTGGTATAGTCCTTGTTTAGTCCCGGTATTGTCCTTGTTTAGTCCCGTTATAGTCCTTGTTTAGTCCTTGTTTAGTCCCGGTATAGTCCTTGTTTAGTCCCGGTTTAGTCCTTGTTTAGTCCCGGTTTAGTCCTGTTATAGTCCTTGTTTAGTCCTGGTATAGTCCTTGTTTAGTCTCGTTATAGTCCTTGTTTAGTCCTGGTATAGTCCTTGTTTAGTCCCGGTATTGTCCTTGTTTAGTCCCGTTATAGTCCTTGTTTAGTCCTGGTTTAGTCGCGGTATAGTCCTTGTTTAGTCTCGTTATAGTCCTTGTTTAGTCCTTGTTTAGTCCCGGTATAGTCCTTGTTTAGTCTCGTTATAGTCCTTGTTTAGTCCCGGTATAGTCCTTGTTTAGTCCTGGTATAGTCCTTGTTTAGTCCCGGTATTGTCCTTGTTTAGTCCCGTTATAGTCCTTGTTTAGTCCCGGTTTAGTCCCGGTATAGTCCTTGTTTAGTCCCGGTATAGTCCTTGTTTAGTCTCGTTATAGTCCTTGTTTAGTCCCGGTATAGTCCTTGTTTAGTCCCGGTATAGTCCTTGTTTAGTCTCGGTATAGTCCTTGTTTAGTCCTGGTATTGTCCTTGTTTAGTCCCGTTATAGTCCTGGTATAGTCCTTGTTTAGTCCTGGTATAGTCCTTGTTTAGTCCCGGTATTGTCCTTGTTTAGTCCCGTTATAGTCCTTGTTTAGTCCCGGTTTAGTCCCGGTATAGTCCTTGTTTAGTCTCGTTATAGTCCTTGTTTAGTCTCGTTATAGTCCTTGTTTAGTCCCGGTTTAGTCCTTGTTTAGTCCTGGTATAGTCCTTGTTTAGTCCCGGTATAGTCCTTGTTTAGTCCCGTTATAGTCCTTGTTTAGTCCCGGTTTAGTCCTTGTTTAGTCCTGGTATAGTCCTTGTTTAGTCCTGGTATAGTCCTTGTTTAGTCCTGGTATAGTCCTTGTTTAGTCCTGTAATAGTCCTTGTTTAGTCCCGGTATTGTCCTTGTTTAGTCCCGTTATAGTCCTTGTTTAGTCCCGGTTTAGTCCCGGTATAGTCCTTGTTTAGTCCCGGTATAGTCCTTGTTTAGTCCCGTTATAGTCCTTGTTTAGTCCCGGTATAGTCCTTGTTTAGTCCTGGTATAGTCCTTGTTTAGTCCCGGTATAGTCCTTGTTTAGTCCCATTATAGTCCTTGTTTAGTCCCGGTATAGTCCTTGTTTAGTCCCGGTTTAGTCCTTGTTTAGTCCTTGTTTAGTCCCGGTATAGTCCTTGTTTAGTCCCGGTATAGTCCTTGTTTAGTCCTTGTTTAGTCCCGGTATAGTCCTTGTTTAGTCCCGGTTTAGTCCTTGTTTAGTCCTGGTTTAGTCCCGGTATAGTCCTTGTTTAGTCCCGGTATTGTCCTTGTTTAGTCCCGGTATAGTCCTTGTTTAGTCCCGGTTTAGTCCTTGTTTAGTCCCGGTTTAGTCCTGTTATAGTCCTTGTTTAGTCCTGGTATAGTCCTTGTTTAGTCCCGGTATAGTCCTTGTTTAGTCCCGTTATAGTCCTTGTTTAGTCCCGGTTTAGTCCCGGTATAGTCCTTGTTTAGTCCCGGTATAGTCCTTGTTTAGTCTCGTTATAGTCCTTGTTTAGTCCCGGTTTAGTCCTTGTTTAGTCCTGGTATAGTCCTTGTTTAGTCCTGGTATAGTCCTTGTTTAGTCCCGGTATTGTCCTTGTTTAGTCCCGGTATAGTCCTTGTTTAGTCCTGGTATAGTCCTTGTTTAGTCCCGGTATAGTCCTTATTTAGTCCCATTATAGTCCTTGTTTAGTCCCGGTATAGTCCTTGTTTAGTCCCGGTTTAGTCCTTGTTTAGTCCCGGTATAGTCCTTGTTTAGTCCCATTATAGTCCTTGTTTAGTCCCGGTATAGTCCTTGTTTAGTCCCGGTATAGTCCTTGTTTAGTCCCGGTTTAGTCCTTGTTTAGTCCCGGTTTAGTCCTGGTATAGTCCTTGTTTAGTCCCGGTATAGTCCTTGTTTAGTCTCGTTATAGTCCTTGTTTAGTCCCGGTATAGTCCTTGTTTAGTCCTGGTATAGTCCTTGTTTAGTCCCGGTTTAGTCCTTGTTTAGTCCCATTATAGTCCTTGTTTAGTCCTGGTATTGTCCTTGTTTAGTCCTGGTATAGTCCTTGTTTAGTCCCGGTTTAGTCCTTGTTTAGTCCCGGTATAGTCCTTGTTTAGTCCCATTATTGTCCTTGTTTAGTCCCGGTATAGTCCTTGTTTAGTCCCGGTTTAGTCCTTGTTTAGTCCCGGTTTAGTCCTGGTATAGTCCTTGTTTAGTCCCGGTATAGTCCTTGTTTAGTCTCGTTATAGTCCTTGTTTAGTCCCGGTATAGTCCTTGTTTAGTCCTGGTATAGTCCTTGTTTAGTCCCGGTATAGTCCTTGTTTAGTCCTGGTATAGTCCTTGTTTAGTCCCGGTTTAGTCCTTGTTTAGTCCGGTTTTAGGCTTGAACAGCTCCTGCTCGAATACCTTTAGGCTGGTTTAGTCCAGTTCTAGTCTGGTTTTGTACCTTTGGGCTGGTACATCTCCTGGTGGTGCAGACAGGTGCGGTTCAGTCCTCCACAGATCATACAGGCGTCTTCAGTCAGACCTGAGCCCAGGACCTGGTCACAACCGGCCTTCTGCAACACACACATGTACAGAACACACAACTATAACATATCTACACACACACACATGTACAGAACACACAACTATAACATATCTACACACACACACATGTACAGAACACACAACTATAACATATCTACACACACACATGTACAGAACACACAACTATAACATATCTACACACACACACATGTACAGAACACACAACTATAACATATCTACACACACACACATGTACAGAACACACAACTATAACATATCTACACACACACATGTACAGAACACACAACTATAACATATCTACACACCACACACACATGTACAGAACACACAACTATAACATATCTACACACACACACATGTACAGAACACACAACTATAACATATCTACACACACAGACATGTACAGAACACACAACTATAACATATCTACACACACAGACATGTACAGAACACACAACTATAACATATCTACACACACAGACATGTACAGAACACACAACTATAACATATCTACACAAACACACATGTACAGAACACACAACTATAACATATCTACACACACACACATGTACAGAACACACAACTATAACATATCTACACACACACATGTACAGAACACACAACTATAACATATCTACACACCACACACACATGTACAGAACACACAACTATAACATATCTACACACCACACACACATGTACAGAACACACAACTATAACATATCTACACACACACACACATGTACAGAACACACAACTATAACATATCTACACACCACACACACATGTACAGAACACACAACTATAACATATCTACACACCACACACACATGTACAGAACACACAACTATAACATATCTACACACACACACATGTACAGAACACACAACTATAACATATCTACACACACACACATGTACAGAACACACAACTATAACATATCTACACACCACACACACATGTACAGAACACACAACTATAACATATCTACACACCACACACACATGTACAGAACACACAACTATAACATATCTACACACACACACATGTACAGAACACACAACTATAACATATCTACACACACACACATGTACAGAACACACAACTATAACATATCTACACACACACACATGTACAGAACACACAACTATAACATATCTACACCACACACACATGTACAGAACACACAACTATAACATATCTACACACACACATGTACAGAACACACAACTATAACATATCTACACCACACACACATGTACAGAACACACAACTATAACATATCTACACACCACACACACATGTACAGAACACACAACTATAACATATCTACACACCACACACACATGTACAGAACACACAACTATAACATATCTACACACACACATGTACAGAACACACAACTATAACATATCTACACACACACACATGCACAGAACACACAACTATAACATATCTACACACACACACATGTACAGAACACACAACTAACATATCTACACACCACACACACATGTACAGAACACACAACTATAACATATCTACACACACACACACATGTACAGAACACACAACTATAACATATCTACACACCACACACATGTACAGAACACACAACTATAACATATCTACACACACACACATGCACAGAACACACAACTATAACATATCTACACACACACACATGTACAGAACACACAACTATAACATATCTACACACCACACACATGTACAGAACACACAACTATAACATATCTACACACCACACACACATGTACAGAACACACAACTATAACATATCTACACACACACACACACACATGTACAGAACACACAACTATAACATATCTACACACACACACACATGTACAGAACACACAACTATAACATATCTACACACACACACACATGTACAGAACACACAACTATAGCATATCTACACACACACACACATGTACAGAACACACAACTATAACATATCTACACACCACACACACATGTACAGAACACACAACTATAGCATATCTACACACACACACACATGTACAGAACACACAACTATAACATATCTACACACACACACATGTACAGAACACACAACTATAACATATCTACACACACACACACATGTACAGAACACACAACTATAACATATCTACACAAACACACATGTACAGAACACACAACTATAACATATCTGCACACACACACACATGTACAGAACACACAACTATAACATATCTACACACACACACACACATGTACAGAACACACAACTATAACATATCTACACACACACACACATGTACAGAACACACAACTATAACATATCTGCACACACACACACACACACACACATGTACAGAACACACAACTATAACATATCTACACACACACACACACACACAGAACACACAACTATAGCATATCTGCACACACACACACACACACATGTACAGAACACACAACTATAACATATCTGCACACACACACACATGTACAGAACACACAACTATAACATATCTGCACACACACACACACACACACACATGTACAGAACACACAACTATAACATATCTACACACACACACACACACACACACACACACACACACACACACACACATGTACAGAACACACAACTATAACATATCTACACACACACACATGTACAGAACACACAACTATAACATATCTACACACCACACACACACACATAGAACACACAACTAAAACATATCTACACACCACACACACACACACATAGAACACACAACTATAACATATCTACACACACACACACACACACACATGTACAGAACACACAACTATAACATATCTACACACACACACACACACACACATGTACAGAACACACAACTATAACATATCTACACACACACACACACATGTACAGAACACACAACTATAGCATATCTGCACACACACACATGTACAGAACACACAACTATAACATATCTACACACACACACATGTACAGAACACACAACTATAACATATCTACACACACACACACACATGTACAGAACACACAACTACAACATATTTACACACACACACACACACACACACACACACACACACATGTACAGAACACACAACTATAACATATCTACACACACACACACACATGTACAGAACACACAACTATAACATATCTACACACACACACACACACACACACATGTACAGAACACACAACTATAACATAACTGCACACACACACGCACAGAACACACAACTAAAACATATCTGCACACACACACGCACAGAACACACAACTAAAACATATCTGCACACCACACACACATGTACAGAACACACAACTATAACATATCTGCACACACACACGCACAGAACACACAACTATAACATATCTACACACACACACGCACAGAACACACAACTATAACATAACTGCACACACACACGCACAGAACACACAACTAAAACATATCTGCACACACACACGCACAGAACACACAACTAAAACATATCTACACACACACACACACACACACACATGTACAGAACACACAACTATAACATATCTACACACACACACACACACACACACATGTACAGAACACACAACTAAAACATATCTACACACCACACACACACACACATAGAACACACAACTAAAACATATCTACACACCACACACACACACACATAGAACACACAACTAAAACATATCTACACACCACACACACACACATAGAACACACAACTAAAACATATCTACACACCACACACACACACATAGAACACACAACTAAAACATATCTACACACCACACACACACACACATAGAACACACAACTAAAACATATCTACACACCACACACACACACATAGAACACACAACTAAAACATATCTGCACACACAACTAAAACATATCTACACACCACACACACACACACATAGAACACACAACTAAAACATATCTACACACCACACACACACACACATAGAACACACAACTAAAACATATCTACACACCACACACACACACATAGAACACACAACTAAAACATATCTACACACCACACACACACACATAGAACACACAACTAAAACATATCTACACACCACACACACACACACATAGAACACACAACTAAAACATATCTACACACCACACACACACACATAGAACACACAACTAAAACATATCTACACACCACACACATAGAACACACAACTAAAACATATCTACACACCACACACACACACATAGAACACACAACTAAAACATATCTACACACACACACACACGCCCAGATCTGAGGTCTGTATTTAATCTTCCAGAAAGTCCGTTTATCTTTATGCTACTGATAAAGTCCAATCAGAGCGAGACAAGATTCTTTGAGGATCCTCCTTCACCGTGGTTCTCCCATGGAGGAGGATCCTCCTTCACCGTGGTTCTCCCATGGAGGAGGATCCTCCTTCACCGTGGTTCTCCCATGGAGGAGGATCCTCCTTCACCGTGGTTCTCCCATGGAGGAGGATCCTCCTTCACCGTGGTTCTCCCATGGAGGAGGATCCTCCTTCACCGTGGTTCTCCTCCAGGTTTATATTTCCTCCCAAAGGGTTTGTAGTGTGACCTGCAGGAGGAGGGACAGGGACAGGGACAGGGACAGGGGACGCTGGGACATTTATCCATTTGCAAAATGTCTGTGAACATGGTTCAATCTGCTTCTCTAGTTTGGACCAATGACGGTTTCATTGTTTAATTTTCTTTGTTGATTAAAACAATTCTGGGATGAAAGATCCTGAATCAATTGTTTAATTTATTGAGTCATTTTTATTTATTCAAAGACTTTAGTCGAGATATCAAAATGAACGTGGCATTTTAGGAGTTCTCAAACCAGTTAAAACATGTAGTGCAGTAGTAGAGCTTCTGCTCTCACATGTAGTGAAGTAAAAGTATCAGCTGTAAAATGTACTTAAGCCTCTACTGTGCTTTTCCTGAGCGCTAAGGGCGAGCAAAGAGTAGTAACAAAGAGCGCAGCCAACTGTCGCTGAGCAAGTTAAATGAATGTACCCTCATTTACCCTCAGATCACATGAATGTACCCTCATTTACCCTCAGATCACATGAATGTACCCTCATTTACCCTCAGATCACATGAATGTACCCTCATTTACCCTCAGATCACATGAATGTACCCTCATTTACCCTCAGATCACATGAATGTACCCTCATTTACCCTCAGATCAAATGAATGTACCCTCATTTACCCTCAGATCACATGAATGTACCCTCATTTACCCTCAGATAACAGGAATGTACCCTCATTTACCCTCAGATCACATGAATGTACCCTCATTTACCCTCAGATCACATGAATGTACCCTCATTTACCCTCAGATCACATGAATGTACCCTCATTTACCCTCAGATCACATGAATGTACCCTCATTTACCCTCAGATCACATGAATGTACCCTCATTTACCCTCAGATCACATGAATGTACCCTCATTTACCCTCAGATCAAATGAATGTACCCTCATTTACCCTCAGATCACATGAATGTACCCTCATTTACCCTCAGATCACAGGAATGTACCCTCATTTACCCTCAGATCACAGGAATGTACCCTCATTTACCCTCAGATCACATGAATGTACCCTCATTTACCCTCAGATCACATGAATGTACCCTCATTTACCCTCAGATCACAGGAATGTACCCTCATTTACCCTCAGATCACATGAATGTACCCTCATTCACCCTCAGATCACAGGAATGTACCCTCATTTACCCTCAGATCACATGAATGTACCCTCATTTACCCTCAGATCACATGAATGTACCCTCATTTACCCTCAGATCACATGAATGTACCCTCATTTACCCTCAGATGACAGGAATGTACCCTCATTTACCCTCAGATCACATGAATGTACCCTCATTTACCCTCAGATCACATGAATGTACCCTCATTTACCCTCAGATCACATGAATGTACCCTCATTTACCCTCAGATAACAGGAATGTACCCTCATTTACCCTCAGATCACAGGAATGTACCCTCATTTACCCTCAGATCACATGAATGTACCCTCATTTACCCTCAGATCACATGAATGTACCCTCATTTACCCTCAGATCACAGGAATGTATCCTCATTTACCCTCAGATCACATGAATGTACCCTCATTTACCCTCAGATCACATGAATGTACCCTCATTTACCCTCAGATCACATGAATGTACCCTCATTTACCCTCAGATCACATGAATGTACCCTCATTTACCCTCAGATCACAGGAATGTACCCTCATTTACCCTCAGATGACAGGAATGTACCCTCATGTTGAATAAAGTACTCACGAGGCAGTGGCCGTTGACACAGACGGATCCAGGATCTGATCCACACGACGTTCCGTCCAGAACTTTACCAAAGTTGAAATAAAACTTGTGCCCTTCAGCCAGACAGGTGAGATGACAGGGACTGGAGCCTGCAACCAGAGGGAGGGCATCTGAGTCAGAGGGAGGGCATCTGAGTCAGAGGGAGGGCATCTGAGTCAGAGGGAGGGCATCTGAGTCAGAGGGAGGGCATCTGAGTCAGAGGGAGGGCATCTGAGTCAGAGGGAGGGCATCTGAGTCAGAGGGAGGGAGGGCATCTGAGTCAGAGGGAGGGAGGGCATCTGAGTCAGAGGGAGGGAGGGCATCTGAGTCAGAGGGAGGGCATCTGAGTCAGAGGGAGGGAGGGCATCTGAGTCAGAGGGAGGGCATCTGAGTCAGAGGGAGGGCATCTGAGTCAGAGGGAGGGAGGGCATCTGAGTCAGAGGGAGGGAGGGCATCTGAGTCAGAGGGAGGGAGGGCATCTGAGTCAGAGGGAGGGCATCTGAGTCAGAGGGAGGGCATCTGAGTCAGAGGGAGGGCATCTGAGTCAGAGGGAGGGCATCTGAGTCAGAGGGAGGGCATCTGAGTCAGAGGGAGGGCATCTGAGTCAGAGGGAGGGAGGGCATCTGAGTCAGAGGGAGGGAGGGCATCTGAGTCAGAGGGAGGGCATCTGAGTCAGAGGGAGGGCATCTGAGTCAGAGGGAGGGAGGGCATCTGAGTCAGAGGGAGGGAGGGCATCTGAGTCAGAGGGAGGGCATCTGAGTCAGAGAGAGGGCATCTGAGTCAGAGGGAGGGCATCTGAGTCAGAGGGAGGGAGGGCATCTGAGTCAGAGGGAGGGCATCTGAGTCAGAGGGAGGGCATCTGAGTCAGAGGGAGGGCATCTGAGTCAGAGGGAGGGCATCTGAGTCAGAGGGAGGGAGGGCATCTGAGTCAGAGGGAGGGCATCTGAGTCAGAGGGAGGGCATCTGAGTCAGAGGGAGGGCATCTGAGTCAGAGGGAGGGAGGGCATCTGAGTCAGAGGGAGGGAGGGCATCTGAGTCAGAGGGAGGGCATCTGAGTCAGAGGGAGGGCATCTGAGTCAGAGGGAGGGCATCTGAGTCAGAGGGAGGGCATCTGAGTCAGAGGGAGGGAGGGCATCTGAGTCAGAGGGAGGGCATCTGAGTCAGAGGGAGGGCATCTGAGTCAGAGGGAGGGAGGGCATCTGAGTCAGAGGGAGGGAGGGCATCTGAGTCAGAGGGAGGGCATCTGAGTCAGAGGGAGGGCATCTGAGTCAGAGGGAGGGAGGGCATCTGAGTCAGAGGGAGGGCATCTGAGGTGAGAGGAGAGGAGGTGCTGGAGCCAGAGTCCTCCTGCTTTGAGAGGAGGTGCTGGAGCCAGAGTCCTCCTGCTTTGAGAGGGAGGTGCTGGAGCCAGAGACCTCCTGCTTTGAGAGGGAGGCGCTGGAGCCAGAGTCCTCCTGCTTTGAGAGGGAGGCGCTGGAGCCAGAGTCCTCCTGCTTTGAGAGGGAGGTGCTGGAGCCAGAGTCCTCCTGCTTTGAGAGGGAGGTGCTGGAGCCAGAGTCCTCCTGCTTTGAGAGGGAGGTGCTGGAGCCAGAGTCCTCCAGCTTTGAGAGGAGGTGCTGGAGCCAGAGTCCTCCTGCTTTGAGAGGGAGGTCCTGGAGCCAGAGTCCTCCTGCTTTGAGAGGGAGGTGCTGGAGCCAGAGTCCTCCAGCTTTGAGAGGAGGTGCTGGAGCCAGAGTCCTCCTGCTTTGAGAGGGAGGTGCTGGAGCCAGAGTCCTCCTGCTTTGAGAGGAGGTGCTGGAGCCAGAGTCCTCCTGCTTTGAGAGGGAGGTCCTGGAGCCAGAGTCCTCCTGCTTTGAGAGGGAGGTGCTGGAGCCAGAGTCCTCCTGCTTTGAGAGGGAGGTGCTGGAGCCAGAGTCCTCCTGCTTTGAGAGGGAGGTGCTGGAGCCAGAGTCCTCCAGCTTTGAGAGGAGGTGCTGGAGCCAGAGTCCTCCTGCTTTGAGAGGGAGGTGCTGGAGCCAGAGTCCTCCTGCTTTGAGAGGGAGGTGCTGGAGCCAGAGTCCTCCTGCTTTGAGAGGGAGGTGCTGGAGCCAGAGTCCTCCAGCTTTGAGAGGAGGTGCTGGAGCCAGAGTCCTCCTGCTTTGAGAGGGAGGTCCTGGAGCCAGAGTCCTCCAGCTTTGAGAGGGAGGTGCTGGAGCCAGAGTTCTCCAGCTTTGAGAGGAGGTGCTGGAGCCAGAGTCCTCCTGCTTTGAGAGGGAGGTGCTGGAGCCAGAGTCCTCCTGCTTTGAGAGGAGGTGCTGGAGCCAGAGTCCTCCTGCTTTGAGAGGGAGGTGCTGGAGCCAGAGTCCTCCTGCTTTGAGAGGGAGGTGCTGGAGCCAGAGTCCTCCTGCTTTGAGAGGAGGTGCTGGAGCCAGAGTCCTCCAGCTTTGAGAGGAGGTGCTGGAGCCAGAGTCCTCCTGCTTTGAGAGGAGGTGCTGGAGCCAGAGTCCTCCTGCTTTGAGAGGAGGTGCTGGAGCCAGAGTCCTCCTGCTTTGAGAGGGAGGCGCTGGAGCCAGAGTCCTCCTGCTTTGAGAGGGAGGTGCTGGAGCCAGAGTCCTCCTGCTTTGAGAGGGAGGTCCTGGAGCCAGAGTCCTCCAGCTTTGAGAGGGAGGTGCTGGAGCCAGAGTCCTCCAGCTTTGAGAGGGAGGTGCTGGAGCCAGAGTCCTCCTGCTTTGAGAGGAGGTCCTGGAGCCAGAGTCCTCCTGCTTTGAGAGGAGGTGCTGGAGCCAGAGTCCTCCTGCTTTGAGAGGAGGTCCTGGAGCCAGAGTCCTCCTGCTTTGAGAGGAGGTGATGGAGCCAGAGTCCTCCTGCTTTGAGAGGGAGGTGCTGGAGCCAGAGTCCTCCTGCTTTGAGAGGGAGGTGCTGGAGCCAGAGTCCTCCAGCTTTGAGAGGGAGGTGCTGGAGCCAGAGTCCTCCTGCTTTGAGAGGGAGGTCCTGGAGCCAGAGTCCTCCAGCTTTGAGAGGGAAGTGCTGGAGCCAGAGTCCTCCTGCTTTGAGAGGGAGGTGCTGGAGCCAGAGTCCTCCTGCTTTGAGAGGGAGGTGCTGGAGCCAGAGTCCTCCTGCTTTGAGAGGGAGGTCCTGGAGCCAGAGTCTTCCAGCTTTGAGAGGGAGGTGCTGGAGCCAGAGTCCTCCTGCTTTGAGAGGGAGGTCCTGGAGCCAGAGTCCTCCAGCTTTGAGAGGGAGGTGCTGGAGCCAGAGTCCTCCAGCTTTGAGAGGAGGTGCTGGAGCCAGAGTCCTCCTGCTTTGAGAGGGAGGTCCTGGAGCCAGAGTCCTCCAGCTTTGAGAGGGAGGTGCTGGAGCCAGAGTCCTCCAGCTTTGAGAGGGAGGTGCTGGAGCCAGAGTCCTCCTGCTTTGAGAGGAGGTCCTGGAGCCAGAGTCCTCCTGCTTTGAGAGGGAGGTGCTGGAGCCAGAGTCCTCCTGCTTTGAGAGGGAGGTGCTGGAGCCAGAGTCCTCCTGCTTTGAGAGGGAGGTGCTGGAGCCAGAGTCCTCCTGCTTTGAGAGGGAGGTGCTGGAGCCAGAGTCCTCCTGCTTTGAGAGGGAGGTGCTGGAGCCAGAGTCCTCCTGCTTTGAGAGGGAGGCGCTGGAGCC
The DNA here is from genome assembly GCF_026437365.1 of Eucyclogobius newberryi. Lineage (NCBI taxonomy): Eukaryota > Metazoa > Chordata > Actinopteri > Gobiiformes > Gobiidae > Eucyclogobius > Eucyclogobius newberryi. Next base: position 1,423,605 of record NW_027316167.1, read on the forward strand.
AGAGTCCTCCTGCTTTGAGAGGGAGGTGCTGGAGCCAGAGTCCTCCTGCTTTGAGAGGGAGGTGCTGGAGCCAGAGTCCTCCTGCTTTGAGAGGGAGGTGCTGGAGCCAGAGTCCTCCAGCTTTGAGAGGAGGTGCTGGAGCCAGAGTCCTCCTGCTTTGAGAGGGAGGTCCTGGAGCCAGAGTCCTCCTGCTTTGAGAGGGAGGTGCTGGAGCCAGAGTCCTCCAGCTTTGAGAGGAGGTGCTGGAGCCAGAGTCCTCCTGCTTTGAGAGGGAGGTGCTGGAGCCAGAGTCCTCCTGCTTTGAGAGGAGGTGCTGGAGCCAGAGTCCTCCTGCTTTGAGAGGGAGGTCCTGGAGCCAGAGTCCTCCTGCTTTGAGAGGGAGGTGCTGGAGCCAGAGTCCTCCTGCTTTGAGAGGGAGGTGCTGGAGCCAGAGTCCTCCTGCTTTGAGAGGGAGGTGCTGGAGCCAGAGTCCTCCAGCTTTGAGAGGAGGTGCTGGAGCCAGAGTCCTCCTGCTTTGAGAGGGAGGTGCTGGAGCCAGAGTCCTCCTGCTTTGAGAGGGAGGTGCTGGAGCCAGAGTCCTCCTGCTTTGAGAGGGAGGTGCTGGAGCCAGAGTCCTCCAGCTTTGAGAGGAGGTGCTGGAGCCAGAGTCCTCCTGCTTTGAGAGGGAGGTCCTGGAGCCAGAGTCCTCCAGCTTTGAGAGGGAGGTGCTGGAGCCAGAGTTCTCCAGCTTTGAGAGGAGGTGCTGGAGCCAGAGTCCTCCTGCTTTGAGAGGGAGGTGCTGGAGCCAGAGTCCTCCTGCTTTGAGAGGAGGTGCTGGAGCCAGAGTCCTCCTGCTTTGAGAGGGAGGTGCTGGAGCCAGAGTCCTCCTGCTTTGAGAGGGAGGTGCTGGAGCCAGAGTCCTCCTGCTTTGAGAGGAGGTGCTGGAGCCAGAGTCCTCCAGCTTTGAGAGGAGGTGCTGGAGCCAGAGTCCTCCTGCTTTGAGAGGAGGTGCTGGAGCCAGAGTCCTCCTGCTTTGAGAGGAGGTGCTGGAGCCAGAGTCCTCCTGCTTTGAGAGGGAGGCGCTGGAGCCAGAGTCCTCCTGCTTTGAGAGGGAGGTGCTGGAGCCAGAGTCCTCCTGCTTTGAGAGGGAGGTGCTGGAGCCAGAGTCCTCCTGCTTTGAGAGGGAGGTGCTGGAGCCAGAGTCCTCCTGCTTTGAGAGGGAGGTGCTGGAGCCAGAGTCCTCCTGCTTTGAGAGGGAGGCGCTGGAGCCAGAGTCCTCCTGCTTTGAGAGGGAGGTGCTGGAGCCAGAGTCCTCCTGCTTTGAGAGGGAGGTGCTGGAGCCAGAGTCCTCCTGCTTTGAGAGGGAGGTGCTGGAGCCAGAGTCCTCCAGCTTTGAGAGGAGGTGCTGGAGCCAGAGTCCTCCTGCTTTGAGAGGGAGGTCCTGGAGCCAGAGTCCTCCTGCTTTGAGAGGGAGGTGCTGGAGCCAGAGTCCTCCAGCTTTGAGAGGAGGTGCTGGAGCCAGAGTCCTCCTGCTTTGAGAGGGAGGTGCTGGAGCCAGAGTCCTCCTGCTTTGAGAGGAGGTGCTGGAGCCAGAGTCCTCCTGCTTTGAGAGGGAGGTCCTGGAGCCAGAGTCCTCCTGCTTTGAGAGGGAGGTGCTGGAGCCAGAGTCCTCCTGCTTTGAGAGGGAGGTGCTGGAGCCAGAGTCCTCCTGCTTTGAGAGGGAGGTGCTGGAGCCAGAGTCCTCCAGCTTTGAGAGGAGGTGCTGGAGCCAGAGTCCTCCTGCTTTGAGAGGGAGGTGCTGGAGCCAGAGTCCTCCTGCTTTGAGAGGGAGGTGCTGGAGCCAGAGTCCTCCTGCTTTGAGAGGGAGGTGCTGGAGCCAGAGTCCTCCAGCTTTGAGAGGAGGTGCTGGAGCCAGAGTCCTCCTGCTTTGAGAGGGAGGTCCTGGAGCCAGAGTCCTCCAGCTTTGAGAGGGAGGTGCTGGAGCCAGAGTTCTCCAGCTTTGAGAGGAGGTGCTGGAGCCAGAGTCCTCCTGCTTTGAGAGGGAGGTGCTGGAGCCAGAGTCCTCCTGCTTTGAGAGGAGGTGCTGGAGCCAGAGTCCTCCTGCTTTGAGAGGGAGGTGCTGGAGCCAGAGTCCTCCTGCTTTGAGAGGGAGGTGCTGGAGCCAGAGTCCTCCTGCTTTGAGAGGAGGTGCTGGAGCCAGAGTCCTCCAGCTTTGAGAGGAGGTGCTGGAGCCAGAGTCCTCCTGCTTTGAGAGGAGGTGCTGGAGCCAGAGTCCTCCTGCTTTGAGAGGAGGTGCTGGAGCCAGAGTCCTCCTGCTTTGAGAGGGAGGCGCTGGAGCCAGAGTCCTCCTGCTTTGAGAGGGAGGTGCTGGAGCCAGAGTCCTCCTGCTTTGAGAGGGAGGTCCTGGAGCCAGAGTCCTCCAGCTTTGAGAGGGAGGTGCTGGAGCCAGAGTCCTCCAGCTTTGAGAGGGAGGTGCTGGAGCCAGAGTCCTCCTGCTTTGAGAGGAGGTCCTGGAGCCAGAGTCCTCCTGCTTTGAGAGGAGGTGCTGGAGCCAGAGTCCTCCTGCTTTGAGAGGAGGTCCTGGAGCCAGAGTCCTCCTGCTTTGAGAGGAGGTGATGGAGCCAGAGTCCTCCTGCTTTGAGAGGGAGGTGCTGGAGCCAGAGTCCTCCTGCTTTGAGAGGGAGGTGCTGGAGCCAGAGTCCTCCAGCTTTGAGAGGGAGGTGCTGGAGCCAGAGTCCTCCTGCTTTGAGAGGGAGGTCCTGGAGCCAGAGTCCTCCAGCTTTGAGAGGGAGGTGCTGGAGCCAGAGTCCTCCTGCTTTGAGAGGGAGGTGCTGGAGCCAGAGTCCTCCTGCTTTGAGAGGGAGGTGCTGGAGCCAGAGTCCTCCTGCTTTGAGAGGGAGGTCCTGGAGCCAGAGTCTTCCAGCTTTGAGAGGGAGGTGCTGGAGCCAGAGTCCTCCTGCTTTGAGAGGGAGGTCCTGGAGCCAGAGTCCTCCAGCTTTGAGAGGGAGGTGCTGGAGCCAGAGTCCTCCAGCTTTGAGAGGAGGTGCTGGAGCCAGAGTCCTCCTGCTTTGAGAGGGAGGTCCTGGAGCCAGAGTCCTCCAGCTTTGAGAGGGAGGTGCTGGAGCCAGAGTCCTCCAGCTTTGAGAGGGAGGTGCTGGAGCCAGAGTCCTCCTGCTTTGAGAGGAGGTCCTGGAGCCAGAGTCCTCCTGCTTTGAGAGGGAGGTGCTGGAGCCAGAGTCCTCCTGCTTTGAGAGGGAGGTGCTGGAGCCAGAGTCCTCCTGCTTTGAGAGGGAGGTGCTGGCAGCGCTCTGGGACCTCCTCCTGCTTTGAGAGGGAGGTGCTGGAGCCAGAGTCCTCCTGCTTTGAGAGGGAGGTGCTGGAGCCAGAGTCCTCCTGCTTTGAGAGGGAGGTGCTGGAGCCAGAGTCCTCCTGCTTTGAGAGGGAGGTGCTGGCAGCGCTCTGGGACCTCCTCCTGCTTTGAGAGGGAGGTGCTGGAGCCAGAGTCCTCCTGCTTTGAGAGGGAGGCGCAGATGGTTCCAGCTCATTCAAAAGAATTTGTAAAATTACAAATGTATAAATTACTATATAAAATAGTTCATTAGATTTAAATCATGAGCCACTGGAGCTGAAGATGATGCAGGAGAAATGGACTCCTCCTCTCTGTCCCTGACTCCTCCTCTGTCCCTGACTCCTCCTCTCTGTCCCTGACTCCTCCTCTCTGTCCCTGACTCCTCCTCTCTGTCCCTGACTCCTCCTCTTTGTCCCTGACTCCTCCTCTCTGTCCCCGACTCCTCCTCTCTGTCCCTGACTCCTCCTCTCTGTCCCTGACTCCTCCTCTTTGTCCCCGACTCTTTTCCAGGACATATATTAGTTAGTATATAGTTCTGTATATATATGTATATTATTTTTATATATAGTTATTTATTTTTCCACAAAATAAAGCCCATAAGATAAGATAAGATATTCCTTTATTGTCCCACATGGGGAAATTTCATGGTTGCAACGCAGGACGATACAGAAGAAAAGAACAGATCATTTATAGGAAGTCTGAAAAACACAAAAACTCCCAATGACAAATAAAAACATAAAAAAATAAAAAAATTAAAAAAAATTAAAAAAAATAAAAAAATAAAATAAATAAAATAAATAAAATAAATAAAATAAATAAAATAAATAAAATAAATAAAATAAATACCATTTCACATGAATCACAACAGTAATTACACATATGTCAGAATTGTGAGTGTTCAGGACGAACAGTGTTTGTTCTAAAGTCTGACATCAGCAGAAGGAAAGACGTGTGAAACGTCTCCTTCAGCGAGGGTGGATCAGTCACTGAAGCTGCTCTCCAGAGCGGACAGAGTCCTGCAGGGGACAGAGTGTCCTGCAGGGGACAGAGTGTCCTGCAGGGGTGACAGAGTGTCCTGCAGGGGTGACAGAGTGTCCTGCAGGGGACAGAGTGTCCTGCAGGGGTGACAGAGTGTCCTGCAGGGGACAGAGTGTCCTGCAGGGGTGACAGAGTGTCCTGCAGGGGTGACAGAGTGTCCTGCAGGGGACAGAGTGTCCTGTAGGGGACAGAGTGTCCTGCAGGGGACAGAGTCCTGCAGGGGTGACAGAGTGTCCTGCAGGGGTGACAGAGTGTCCTGCAGGGGACAGAGTGTCCTGCAGGGGACAGAGTGTCCTGTAGGGGGCGTCACTCATGGTCCAGCATAGATGTGAGTTTAGCCAGGACCTTTCTGTCCCCCACCTCCTGCACCGAGTCCAGAGGACAGTCCAGGACAGAGCTGTGTCCAGCTTCTTCTTCTCTGTGATGACCACACCTACAGGAGCTGATGCACCACAGAGGAGGAGAAGGTCTTCAGGAGCGACCCTGTCAGGAGTGGCCCTGTCAGGAGCGGCCCTGTCAGGAGTGGCCCTGTCAGGAGTGGCCCTGTCAGGAGCGGCCCTGTCAGGAGCGGCCCTGTCAGGAGCGGCCCTGTCAGGAGCGGCCCTGTCAGGAGTGGCCCTGTCAGGAGCGGCCCTGTCGTGGCCCGTCTCGTCCCTGGATGTTCACTGGTGAAGGGGGCGTGGCCTGTCCCGTCCCTGGATGTTCACTGGAGGCCAGGGTTACGGAGTTAGAAGCGCGGATCCGCTGTTTAGAGGAGCTTAAGTCCAGCTACAGTCAGGTATTAGCTCGAGGGCTAGCGGACCGCGCTGCAGGGCGTAGCATTAGCATTAGCAGTAGCAGTAAGGCCGAGCTCAGCCCCCCAGCGTCTCCCGTGCAGCCGGGACTAGACCAGGAACAGAATAGGGACCAATTTGTGACAGTTCGGAGGGGACAAGGCGCTAAACGCCGAACCTCAGAGCGCCGTGAGCTTCACGTCTATAATAGGTTTTCTCCCCTCAGCGATCACACGCCCGCTGAACACACGAGAGAAACTCTTGTAATCGGGAGTTCTATTGTTAGAGACGTGAAGCTGCCAGCTGCTAGCGTTAGGTGTTACCCGGGGGCCAGAATGGGTGACATCGAAGGAAACCTTAGGATCTTAAAGCGGAGTAGGACCCGTTTCCGGCGAGTCGTGATTCACGCAGGCGGTAACGACGCCCGGCGGAGAAAATCAGAGGTGCTCAAAGTTCAAGTAGCCGCGGTGTGTGACCTAGCGAAGTCGATGTCGGACACTGAAATATTTTCTGGTCCTCTGCCCAATCGGATCAATGCTTTCAGCATTCAACAGCTGGTTATCTAGATGGTGCCCTCAAAACAACGTAGTCTTTATTGATAACTGGAGTGCGTTTTGGGGAAAGCCCGGGCTCATACGCAGGGATGGCATCCATCCGACTTCGGAGGGTACATCCCTATTAGTTCGGAATTTGACCGATAGTCTTAGTCGTGTTAAGTGACCATCTAGGGATGAGCCCCGGGCGCAGAGCAGCAGTTTAAGACGCTCCTCTGTCGCTGAACTCTCGCCCGTTCTGTCACATGTGAAGTGTTCAGATTCAAGACAGATAGAGACTGTGTGTGTCCCTCGTGTCCCTCGTGTCCCTCATGTCCCTCATGTCCCTCGTGTCCCTCGTACAAATAATGCCAAAAAGTCACTTCTCAGAAAAACTATTTCAGGCGTCAGACCAAATAACTTAAGGAAAATAACAATCACAAATGACACAAATATACAAATGAATAAACACGTAAAATGTGGACTGCTAAACATTAGAGCAATTTCCTCCAAATCGCTCTTAGTTAATGAATTAATTAGTGACTATAACATAGATCTTCTAGCTCTAACTGAAACGTGGCTTCAACAAGACGACTACGTCAGACTAAATGAGTCCACCCCACCCACCCATGTAAACCCCACCCATCCATGTTAACCCCACCCACCCATGTTAACTCCACCCACCCATGTTACCTGTCACACCTCCAGGAGCACAGAGGTGGGCGTGGCAGTGATCTCACACTCAAGCCGACTCATGAGCCCTAAAACTAACAATGCATTTCACTCATTTGAAAGCCTTATGCTGTCAATCACATGTCCAAATATGAAAAACCAAAAAGGAGTTTTGTTCATAGTTTTCTCTCGACCTCCTGGTCCATATTCAGAGTTTTTAACAGAGTTTTCTGACTTTAGATCAAACTTAGTGTTAGCCTGGGATAAAATAGTTATAGCTGGAGACTTTAATATCCACGTGAACATGAGTGATGACTCTCTCAGTACTGCCTTCAGCGCCTTGTTAGACAGCATTGGTTTCACTCAGAATGTAAATAAACCGACTCACACTCACAAGAACACTCTGGATCTTGTCCTAACGTATGGAACAGAGATTAATGACCTCAGTGTCCTCCCTCAAAACCCTATATTGTCAGATCATTTCCTAATTACCTTTCAGTTTATTCTTAAAGATCATCCAGTCCCACAAAATAAAGTTATGATGAAAAGGACAATATCTGAAAAATCTATCTCAAAATTCAAAGAAATAATAGAACCAATATTCAGTGACATGTCATGTGATCATGTCATGTGATCATGTCATGTGATCATGTCATGTGATCATGTCATGTGATCATGTGATCATGTCATGTGATCTGCTGAGAACAGCTTTAGTCCCAGTTTAAGTGATCAATTTGTCGACTTGACCATGAATTCTCTGAAGTCTGCTCTTGATGCTGCAGCTCTGTTAAAACAGAAGGTCATTAGGCCAAAGCGCCTCCTCCTGGTACAACCAAGAACTGCGTTCACATAAACAAAGAGTTAGAAAGTTAGAGGGATTATTTCGTCGCTCTCACACCGAAGAATCCCTAAAAGCAGGAAAAGTTGCTCCTGTCCTGTCAGCAGCTCTGTGTGAGGCCCAAACCAGATATTATTCAAATCTAATAGAAGTCAACAAAAGTAACACTAAATTCCTTTTCAGCACTGTAGCTAGGCTAACAAACTGTCACAGCAGTAGAGCCCTCACTCCCAGCTACACTTAGCTCTGATGATTTCCTCCTATTTTTTAACAATAAAATAAAAACAATCAGAGATAAATTAGATGAAATTACCCCCGCTATTAGCCCTGAACTAGCCCAAGCTGTAAATCTAACGTCCCATATAAATCCACCAGTAAACTTAGAAAGGTTCACAGCTGTTGATCAAGCAGAGATAACTTCAGCCATTATGTCCTCTAAAAGCTCCACTTGTGTCCTAGACCCCATTCCAAGCTCCTCAAAGACATTCTTCCCCTAATTATAGACCCTATTCTTAATATAATAAATACTTCACTCCAAAGTGGCCATGTTCCACGTCCTTCAAACATGACGTCATTAAACCTCTTCTGAAAAAGCCTAATCTAGATCCCGACCTATTGTTAAACTACAGACCTATTTCAAATCTTCCCTTCGTCTCTAAAATCCTTGAACACGTTGTAGTAAAACAGCTTTGTCGCCACCTGCAGGACAATGACTTATTTGAAGTTTTCCAGTCAGGGTTCAGAGCCCACCACAGCAGGGTTCAGAGCCCACCACAGCAGGGTTCAGAGCCCACCACAGCAGGATTCAGAGCCCACCACAGCAGGGTTCAGAGCCCACCACAGCAGGGTTCAGAGCCCACCACAGCAGGGTTCAGAGCCCACCACAGCAGGGTTCAGAGCCCACCACAGCAGGGTTCAGAGCCCACCACAGCAGGGTCCAGAGCCCACCACAGCAGGGTCCAGAGCCCACCACAGCAGGGTTCAGAGCCCACCACAGCAGGGTTCAGAGCCCACCACAGCAGGGTTCAGAGCCCACCACAGCAGGGTTCAGAGCCCACCACAGCACTGAAACTGCACTGGTTAAAGTCACAAATGATTTGTTATTAGCCGCTGACGATGGACTGGTCTCAGTCCTGGTTCTGTTGGACCTCAGCGCAGCGTTTAACCATCGACGACAACATTCTACTGCAGAGGTTAGAATGTGATGTAGGTGTTGGAGGCCCCGCCCTCAGCTGGTTTAAATCCTATCTATCTGATAGGTTCCAATTTGTTAATGTAAACCAGAGCTCCTCACCAAGCTCTAAAGTAATTTACGGTGTGCCACAGGGTTCGGTACTCGGTCCAATTCTGTTTACTCTTTATATGCTGCCATTAGGCAACATTATCAGAAAGCATGACATTAACTTCCACTGCTCTGCAGACGACACTCAGCTGTATTTATCAATGAAACCTGATCAGAGCGATCAAGTAGACAGACTTAGTACTTGTGTGAAGGAGATAAAAACCTGGATGACACTAAACTACCTGCTTCTTAACCCTGAAAAAACCGAGGTCATTGTGCTTGGCCCTAAGCATCTACGAGACTCTATCTGAGCAGATAGCCACACTGGACAATGTCAGTGTTGCCTCCAGTTCTACTGTAAGAAACCTTGGAGTCTTATTTGACCAGGAGCTCTCATTTAAAGCTCATATAAATCAAGCTTGTAAAACAGACTCTTTCCATTTGCGCAACAAGAGCCAAAATCAGAAGAATCCTGCCTAAAAGTGATGCCGAAAAACTTATCCCTGCATTTGTAACGACTAGATTAGACTGTAACTCCTGCTCACAGCAGGTCCTAAAAGCTCCATAAAAAGCTTTCAACTGGTTCAAAATGCAGCAGCAAGATTACTAACAGGAACAAAAAGAAGAGAGCACATTACACCAGTGCTGAAGTCTCTTCACTGGCTCCTGTCGAGTCTAGAATCAAATTCAAAATTCTACTCTTGACCTACAAAGCCATAAATGACATGGCCCCATCCTACCTCAAAGATGCTATAGAACCATATCATCCAAACAGAGCTCTTCGCTCTCAGAATGCCGGCCTTCTGGTGGTGCCAAGAGTCTCTAAAAGTACTGTAGGAGGTAGAGCCTTCTGGTGGTGCCAAGAGTCTCTAAAAGTACTGTAGGAGGTAGAGCCTTCTGGTGGTGCCAAGAGTCTCTAAAAGTACTGTAGGAGGTGGAGCGTTTAGCTCCCAAGCTCCTGTGTTATGGAATCAGCTCCCGGCCCATGTTAAATATGCTGACACAGTCTCTTCATTTAAGTCCAGGCTTAAAACGTTCCTCTTCGAAATGTCTTATGGTCAGACTAGTTAGGAACAGAAAGATAAACCCACAGCTTCAGCTACGCTGCCCTAGGAGTAACTGTGCTGGGGGAAGTATGACAGCTTGAGCACTATCCTCTTCTTCTTCTGACTACTTATGCTATCAAACAATATTTATTTTTTTTGATTCCACTTGCAAACTGTTCACCGCCTTCTTTGTCTTTCTCTCACTCCTGAGGACCTGTGGACCCAGATGCCCCTCCCCTGGTGAAGTGGTCCCTGCCCTGTGTGGACGGTCCCTCTTCTGCCTGAAGAGTGGGTCCAGTTCGCCTCCGACGGTCCCTCTTCTGCCTGAAGAGTGGGTCCAGCTCGACTCAGACGGTCCCTCTTCTGCCTGAAGAGTGGGTCCAGTTCGCCTCCGACGGTCCCTCATCTGCCTGAAGAGTGGGTCCAGCTCGACTCAGACGGTCCCTCTTCTGCCTGAAGAGTGGGTCCAGCTCGACTCAGACGGTCCCTCTTCTGCCTGAAGAGTGGGTCCAGCTCGACTCAGACGGTCCCTCTTCTGCCTGAAGAGTGGGTCCAGTTCGCCTCAGTCGGTCCCTCTTCTGCCTGAAGAGTGGGTCCAGCTCCAGTCTCCTCGTGTCCGTCTGTCCGTCTGTGAGAGTGGGATCTCTCCTTCACTGGAACTCCTCCAGGTTTCTACGCTTTTTTCCCAAAGAGGTTTTTTTTGTAGTTTTTCCTGGCCGAGAAGGAGAGTCTAAGGACAGAGGACCCTGGGACATCGTCCCTCGCCACCACAGACATTGTCTGACTTCATCGCCACCACAGACATTGTTGATTCATTTCTCCCTGTGGCCCTCAGAGGCAACTGTTGTTGTGATTTTGGGCCTTACAAAAATAAATTGATTTGATTTGATTTGACTGGTGAGGGGGGCGTGGCCTGTCCCGTCCCTGGATGTTCTCTGGTGAGGGGGGCGTGGCCTGTCCCGTCCCTGGATGTTCACTGGTGAGGGGGGCGTGGCCTGTCCCGTCCCTGGATGTTCACTGGTGAGGGGGGCGTGGCCTGTCCCGTCCCTGGATGTTCACTGGTGAGGGGGGCGTGGCCTGTCCCGTCCCTGGATGTTCACTGGTGAGGGGGGCGTGGCCTGTCCCGTCCCTGGATGTTCACTGGTGAGGGGGGCGTGGCCTGTCCCGTCCCTGGATGTTCACTGGTGAGGGGGGCGTGGCCTGTCCCGTCCCTGGATGTTCACTGGTGAGGGGGGCGTGGCCTGTCCCGTCCCTGGATGTTCACTGGTGAGGGGGGCGTGGCCTGTCCCGTCCCTGGATGTTCACTGGTGAGGGGGGCGTGGCCTCTCCTTGGTCTTCCCCGCGTTGATGAGGAGGAGGTTCCACAAAGTCCTGCTCCAGTCCTCTGTCCTCTGTCCTCTGTCCTCCACATCATCGTCTGTGATGAGTCCCATGATGGCAGAGTGGTCAGAGAACTTCTGCAGGACACAACTGTCCATGTCTGAGGTCTGCAGTGTAAAGGGTGAAGAGAAAGGGCGCGAGGACGGTGCCCTGGGGCGCCCCCACACTGCAGGTCCCCCACACTGCAGGTCCCCCACACTGCAGGTCCCCCACACTGCAGGTCCCTCACACTGCAGGTCCCCCCCACACTGCAGGTCCTCCACACTGCAGGTCCTCCACACTGCAGGTCCCCCACACTGCAGGTCCCCCACACTGCAGGTCCCCCACACTGCAGGTCCCCCACACTGCAGGTCCCCCACACTGCAGGTCCCCCACACTGCAGGTCCTCCACACTGCAGGTCCCTCACACTGCAGGTCCCCCACACTGCAGGTCCCCCGCACTGCAGGTCCCCCACACTGCAGGCCCCCACACTGCAGGCCCCCACACTGCAGGTCCCCCACACTGCAGGTCCCCCACACTGCAGGTCCCCCACACTGCAGGTCCCCACACTGCAGGCCCCCCACACTGCAGGTCCCTCACACTGCAGGTCCCTCACACTGCAGGTCCCCACACTGCAGGTCCCCCACACTGCAGGTCCCCCACACTGCAGGCCCCCACACTGCAGGCCCCCACACTGCAGGCCCCCACACTGCAGGTCCCCACACTGCAGGTCCCCACACTGCAGGTCCGAGTGTCAGACACACAGTCCCGGGCTCTTACAAACTGGGGTCGGTCTGTGAGGTCGTCCAGGATCCACTCTGCAGGTCGTACTCCACATCAGCCGTCTCCAGCTTGTCCCTCAGGAGCCGTCTCCAGCTTGTCCCTCAGGAGCCGTCTCCAGCTTGTCCCTCAGGAGCCGTCTCCAGCTTGTCCCTCAGGAGCCGTCTCCAGCTTGTCCCTCAGGAGCCGTCTCCAGCTTGTCCCTCAGGAGCTGATGGTGTTGAAGGCGCTGGAGAGATGAAAGAACAGGATCCTCACAGAGCTGCCAGGCTTCTCCAGGTGAGAGAGAGAGCGGTGCAGCAGGAGATGACGGCGTCCTCCACTCTGATGTCAGGACGTATACAAACTGCAGCAGGTCCTGAGCTCACGGTGGAGCGGAGGTGGTCCAGGACCAGCTCCAGTGTCTTCATCAGGACGTGAGAGACACCGGCCTGAAGCTGTTGAGGTCTTTGGGGCGCGGTGTCTTGGGCACAAGCACCAGACAGGAGGTCTTCAGACCTGTGGTACCACCC
>NW_027316167.1:1443266-1593266 GCF_026437365.1 Eucyclogobius newberryi
CAGGTCTAAAGCAGGATTAAAGCAGGACTAAAGCAGGACTAAAGCAGGAGTAAAGCAGGACTAAAGCAGGAGTAAAGCAGGACTAAAGCAGGACTAAAGCAGGACTAAAGCAGGAGTAAAGCAGGACTAAAGCAAGACTAAAGCAGGACTAAAGCAGGACTAAAGCAGGACTAAAGCAGGACTAAAGCAAGACTAAAGCAGGACTAAAGCAGGTCTAAAGCAGGACTAAAGCAGGACTAAAGCAGGACTAAAGCAGGTCTAAAGCAGGTCTAAAGCAGGACTAAAGCAGGACAAAAGCAGGAGTAAAGCAGGAGTAAAGCAGGACTAATGCAGGACTAAAGCAGGACTAAAGCAGGAGTAAGGCAGGACTAAAGCAGGACTAAAGCAGGACTAAAGCAGGACTAACGCAGGTCTAAAGCAGGACTAAAGCAGGACTAAAGCAGGACTAAAGCAGGAGAAAAGCAGGACTAAAGCAGGTCTAAAGCAGGATTAAAGCAGGATTAAAGCAGGACTAAAGCAGGACTAAAGCAGGTCTAAAGCAGGATTAAAGCAGGACTAAAGCAGGTCTAAAGCAGGTCTAAAGCAGGACTAAAGCAGGAGTAAAGCAGGTCTAAAGCAGGTCTAAAGCAGGAGTAAAGCAGGACTAAAGCAGGACTAAAGCAGGACTAAAGCAGGTCTAAAGCAGGACTAAAGCAGGAGTAAAGCAGGACTAAAGCAGGACTAAAGCAGGAGCAAAGCAGGACTAAAGCAGGTCTAAAGCAGGACTAAAGCAGGTCTAAAGCAGGACTAAAGCAGGACTAAAGCAGGACTAAAGCAGGTCTAAAGCAGGTCTAAAGCAGGACTAAAGCAGGACTAAAGCAGGACTAAAGCAGGTCTAAAGCAGGACTAAAGCAGGACTAAAGCAGGAGTAAAGCAGGACTAAAGCAGGACTAAAGCAGGACTAAATCAGGAGCAAAGCAGGACTAAAGCAGGTCAAAAGTAGGAGTAAAGCAGGAGTAAAGCAGGTCTAAAGCAGGTCTAAAGCAGGACTAAAGCAGGACTAAAGCAGGACTAAAGCAGGAGTAAAGCAGGACTAAAGCAGGAGTAAAGCAGGAGTAAAGCAGGACTAAAGCAGGACTAAAGCAGGACTAAAGCAGGACTAAAGCAGGACTAAAGCAGGACTAAAGCAGGTCTAAAGCAGGAGTAAAGCAGGACTAAAGCAGGACTAAAGCAGGAGTAAAGCAGGAGTAAAGCAGGACTAAAGCAGGACTAAAGCAGGACTAAAGCAGGAGTAAAGCAGGAGTAAAGCACGACTAAAGCAGGACTAAAGCAGGTCTAAAGCAGGAGTAAAGCAGGAGTAAAGCAGGACTAAAGCAGGTCTAAAGCAGGTCTAAAGCAGGACTAAAGCAGGTCTAAAGCAGGAGTAAAGCAGGAGTAAAGCAGGACTAAAGCAGGACTAAAGCAGGAGTAAAGCAGGAGTAAAGCAGGACTAAAGCAGGACTAAAGCAGGTCTAAAGCAGGTCTAAAGCAGGAGTAAAGCAGGAGTAAAGCAGGACTAAAGCAGGTCTAAAGCAGGAGTAAAGCAGGAGTAAAGCAGGACTAAAGCAGGACTAAAGCAGGACTAAAGCAGGAGCAAAGCAGGTCTAAAGCAGGTCTAAAGCAGGTCTAAAGCAGGACTAAAGCAGGTCTAAAGCAGGAGTAAAGCAGGACTAAAGCAGGACTAAATCAGGAGCAAAGCAGGACTAAAGCAGGTCAAAAGCAGGTCTAAAGCAGGACTAAAGCAGGACTAAAGCAGGTCTAAAGCAGGAGTAAAGCAGGAGTAAAGCAGGAGTAAAGCAGGACTAAATCAGGTCTAAAGCAGGACTAAAGCAGGTCTAAAGCAGGAGCAAAGCACGTCTAAAGCAGGACTAAAGCAGGTCTAAAGCAGGTCTAAAGCAGGTCTAAAGCAGGACTAAAGCAGGAGTAAAGCAGGAGTAAAGCAGGACTAAAGCAGGACTAAATCAGGAGCAAAGCAGGAGTAAAGCAGGAGTAAAGCAGGACTAAATCAGGTCTAAAGCAGGAGTAAAGCAGGAGTAAAGCAGGACTAAAGCAGGTCTACTGTGAGTCACAGTTGGAGTCTTGGTCTCAGTCCAGACTCTAGTCTTGCTTTGGTCCTGTTGTTGCTTTACTTTTGTCCTGAAGCTACAACTAAATGGGCTTTTCCTGTTTGTAATGAAACTCAGATGGTTCAAGGATAGACCTGGTTTAGACCTGGTTCAGTTTTGGTTTAGACCTGGTTCAGTTTTGGTTTAGACCTGGTTCAGTTTTAGTTTAGACCTGGTTTATGACCAGAGGTCCCAAACAAACAGTCTTGTATCATTTCGATTAACTTTATTTATACCAGAGATCGGGGTCAGAAGGTTGTGAATAAATTAATTATCAAATTAAATAAAGTTAAACAATAGTGATATTCCCTTAATTTGCAACGTGATTCCTTCTCCACAAACACTGGAGTCAATCACTCTGAGGAACCCTGATCTGTGGTGGAACCTGGAACCTTCACTCTGAGGAACCCTGATCTGTGGTGGAACCTGGAACCTTCACTCTGAGGAACCCTGATCTGTGGTGGAACCTGGAACCTTCACTCTGAGGAACCCTGATCTGTGGTGGAACCTGGAACCTTCACTCTGAGGAACCCTGATCTGTGGTGGAACCTGGAACCTTCACTCTGAGGAACCCTGATCTGTGGTGGAACCTGGAACCTTCACTCTGAGGAACCCTGATCTGTGGTGGAACCTGGAACCTTCACACTGAGGAACCCTGATCTGTGGTGGAACCTGGAACCTTCACTCTGAGGAACCCTGATCTGTGGTGGAACCTGGAACCTTCACTCTGAGGAACCCTGATCTGTGGTGGAACCTGGAACCTTCACTCTGAGGAACCCTGATCTGTGGTGGAACCTGGAACCTTCACTCTGAGGAACCCTGATCTGTGGTGGAACCTGGAACCTTCACTCTGAGGAACCCTGATCTGTGGTGGAACCTGGAACCTTCACTCTGAGGAACCCTGATCTGTGGTGGAACCTGGAACCTTCACACTGAGGAACCCTGATCTGTGGTGGAACCTGGAACCTTCACTCTGAGGAACCCTGATCTGTGGTGGAACCTGGAACCTTCACTCTGAGGAACCCTGATCTGTGGTGGAACCTGGAACCTTCACTCTGAGGAACCCTGATCTGTGGTGGAACCTGGAACCTTCACTCTGAGGAACCCTGATCTGTGGTGGAACCTGGAACCTTCACTCTGAGGAACCCTGATCTGTGGTGGAACCTGGAACCTTCACTCTGAGGAACCCTGATCTGTGGTGGAACCTGGAACCTTCACTCTGAGGAACCCTGATCTGTGGTGGAACCTGGAACCTTCACACTGAGGAACCCTGATCTGTGGTGGAACCTGGAACCTTCACTCTGAGGAACCCTGATCTGTGGTGGAACCTGGAACCTTCACTCTGAGGAACCCTGATCTGTGGTGGAACCTGGAACCTTCACTCTGAGGAACCCTGATCTGTGGTGGAACCTGGAACCTTCACTCTGAGGAACCCTGATCTGTGGTGGAACCTGGAACCTTCACTCTGAGGAACCCTGATCTGTGGTGGAACCTGGAACCTTCACATTCAGCTACAATATGCAGACAATCCTCTGACATGCTGCTACAGCACTTTAAAGAGGTAACGTTATAGCCATCGCCTCGGCAAAAGAAACAATGTGAATGATCTGCTAAAAAAACAAATTGATGGAGGTAAATCTTGCCAAGAAAGGGTGAAAGAAATGAATGACCTGAGCTCACAGGACATAGTTCATAGTTCATGCTCTAAACTTCCTGTCTATTGTCTTGGTAACAAGCTGACTTTTTTTTTAAATACGGGGCAGTGAAATGAATGCAATCTTAACCTAACAAGACCAAGTTCCAACAGAACTTGCATCCTTCTATAGGATCCTTTTCTCAGACATTCCAGAAGATAAAGAGGAGCTGGACTTGCCCGTTTTGTCAGAAGAACCTAAATAACACTTTTGGAAATACAAGGTGAAAGAACAATAAAACAACTTTTAACTGGGCACTTCAAAACATCATTATTCCAAACATATATTCTATTCTATTATAACAGAACAAATACAACAGAACCAGACCAGAAAGGAGAAAATAAATATAAAGTAACAACTAGACAGCAAAGAAACAATATCACAGAAGATTCAAATTTAAAATCACGCTCCCAATTATCCAAAGGTCATTAGGTCAGGCCTTTTCACAACCTTACAATTATCAAAAAGGTTAGGGTTCCTGTACAGGTCTTATACTGAGAGTCATGTGGTGCCTGAGGTTCCTGTACAGGTCTTATACTGAGAGTCATGTGGTGCCGGGGGTTCCTGTACAGGTCTTATACTGAGAGTCATGTGGTGCCGGGGGTTCCTGTACAGGTCTTATACTGAGAGTCATGTGGTGCCGGGGGTTCCTGTACAGGTCTTATACTGAGAGTCATGTGGTGCCTGAGGTTCCTGTACAGGTCTTATACTGAGAGTCATGTGGTGCCTGAGGTTCCTGTACAGGTCTTATACTGAGAGTCATGTGGTGCCTGAGGTTCCTGTACAGGTCTTATACTGAGAGTCATGTGGTGCCTGAGGTTCCTGTACAGGTCTTATACTGAGAGTCATGTGGTGCCTGAGGTTCCTGTACAGGTCTTATACTGAGAGTCATGTGGTGCCTGAGGTTCCTGTACAGGTCTTATACTGAGAGTCATGTGGTGCCTGAGGTTCCTGTACAGGTCTTATACTGAGAGTCATGTGGTGCCGGGGGTTCCTGTACAGGTCTTATACTGAGAGTCATGTGGTGCCTGAGGTTCCTGTACAGGTCTTATACTGAGAGTCATGTGGTGCCGGGGGTTCCTGTACAGGTCTTATACTGAGAGTCATGTGGTGCCGGGGGTTCCTGTACAGGTCTTATACTAAGAGTCATGTGGTGCCGGGGGTTCCTGTACAGGTCTTATACTGAGAGTCATGTGGTGCCGGGGGTTCCTGTACAGGTCTTATACTGAGAGTCATGTGGTGCCTGAGGTTCCTGTACAGGTCTTATACTGAGAGTCATGTGGTGCCGGGGGTTCCTGTACAGGTCTTATACTGAGAGTCATGTGGTGCCTGAGGTTCCTGTACAGGTCTTATACTGAGAGTCATGTGGTGCCGGGGGTTCCTGTACAGGTCTTATACTGAGAGTCATGTGGTGCCTGAGGTTCCTGTACAGGTCTTATACTAAAAGTCATGTGGTGCCGGGGGTTCCTGTACAGGTCTTATACTAAGAGTCATGTGGTGCCGGGGGTTCCTGTACAGGTCTTATACTGAGAGTCATGTGGTGCCTGAGGTTCCTGTACAGGTCTTATACTGAGAGTCATGTGGTGCCGGGGGTTCCTGTACAGGTCTTATACTGAGAGTCAGGTGGTGCCGGGGGTTCCTGTATAGGTCTTATACTGAGAGTAATGTGGTGCCTGAGGTTCCTGTACAGGTCTTATACTAAAAGTCATGTGGTGCCGGGGGTTCCTGTACAGGTCTTATACTAAGAGTCATGTGGTGCCGGGGGTTCCTGTACAGGTCTTATACTGAGAGTCATGTGGTGCCTGAGGTTCCTGTACAGGTCTTATACTGAGAGTCATGTGGTGCCGGGGGTTCCTGTACAGGTCTTATACTGAGAGTCAGGTGGTGCCGGGGGTTCCTGTACAGGTCTTACTGCAGATGACAGACGCTTGAGTCATGAGGAGGAAGTGAAGAATCCCTGGCTCAAATCTGTGCTTACGACATGGAAGGAGCTGATCAGAACAAACTAAACACAGATGTTACAAACTTAAACTGGTAACGTTTTATGACCAAAGGTTTTGTAGAACTGAGCTGAGACTCAAGGTCTGGAGGACAAAAGGTCTGGAGGACAAAAGGTCTGGAGGACAAAAGGTCTGGAGGACAAAAGGTCTAAAGGTTTTTCACCAGATGTAAAAGAGAATCACATGAAAAGCTTTGATATGTGGAAAGAGAAACAGACTTTTATAGTTTTTTACAAATAAAGACTTTGTAACGTGATGGTGCGATTTCTCACCCGTCCCTCACTCGTCCCTCACTCGTCCCTCACTCGTCCCTCACCCCTCCCTCACTCGTCCCTCACCCGTCCCTCACTCGTCCCTCACTCGTCCCTCACCTGTCCCTCACCCCTCCCTCACTCGTCCCTCACCCGTCCCTCACCCCTCCCTCACTCGTCCCTCACTCGTCCCTCACCCCTCCCTCACTCACTCGTCCCTCACTCGTCCCTCACTCGTCCCTCACTCGTCCCTCACTCGTCCCTCACCTGTCCCTCACCCCTCCCTCACCCGTCCCTCACCCGTCCCTCACTCGTCCCTCACTCGTCCCTCACCCGTCCCTCACCCGTCCCACACTCGTCCCTCACCTGTCCCTCACTCGTCCCTCACTCGTCCCTCACCTGTCCCTCACCTGTCCCTCACCTGTCCCTCACCTGTCCCTCACTCGTCCCTCACTCGTCCCTCACCCGTCCCTCACCCCTCCCTCACTCACTCGTCCCTCACTCGTCCCTCACTCGTCCCTCACCTGTCCCTCACCCCTCCCTCACCCCTCCCTCACTCGTCCCTCACTCGTCCCTCACCCGTCCCTCACCCGTCCCTCACTCGTCCCTCACCTGTCCCTCACTCGTCCCTCACTCGTCCCTCACCCGTCCCTCACCCGTCCCTCACCCGTCCCTCACTCGTCCCTCACCCGTCCCTCACCCGTCCCTCACCCGTCCCTCACCCGTCCCTCACCCGTCCTTCACTCGTCACTCACTCGTCCCTCACTCGTCCAGGAGTGTTCCATTATTGTTTCATCTGGACTCTCATCCAAGAGTCATTTTCAATCTGTGAATCAAGACAGGGAACTCAGATATTTATCCTACTCTCTTCAGACTTCACTCTCTTTAGACTTCACTCTCTTCAGACTTCACTCTCTTTAGACTTCACTCTCTTTAGACTTCACTCTCTTTAGACTTCACTCTCTTTAGACTTCACTCTCTTTAGACTTCACTCTCTTTAGACTTCACTCTCTTCAGACTTCACTCTCTTTAGACTTCACTCTCTTCAGACTTCACTCTCTTCAGACTTCACTCTCTTCAGACTTCACTCTCTTTAGACTTTACTCTCTTTAGACTTCACTCTCTTCAGACTTCACTCTCTTTAGACTTCACTCTCTTTAGACTTCACATGGAGAAAAGCAGAAAAAGTTCCGTAGTGCAGCTTTAGGACTTAAGAAAATGGAACAAAGTTTAAAGCTCGAGCCCCGCCCCTTTGTGCTCGCTCACACACAACAGAAGCGAGTCTAAATATAAAGTCAAGGCTGAGCAGGAGTCTAAACACCGATGAAGGACAGACACAGACACACACAGACACACACAGACACACAGACACAGACACAGACACACAGACACACAGACACACACAGACACACACAGACACACAGACACAGACACAGACACACAGACACACAGACACACACAGACACACACAGACACACACAGACACACACAGACACACACAGACACAGACACACAGACACACACAGACACAGACACACAGACACACACAGACACACACAGACACACACAGACACACACAGACACACACAGACACACAGACACACAGACACACAGACACACAGACACACACAGACACAGACACAGACACAGACACACAGACACACACACAGACACACAGACACACACACAGACACAGACACAGACACAGACACACACAGACACACACACAGACACAGACACACACACAGACACACACACAGACACAGACACAGACACAGACACAGACACAGACACACACAGACACACACACAGACACAGACACAGACACAGACACAGACACACACAGACACACACACAGACACACACACAGACACACAGACACACAGACACACAGACACACAGACACACACACACACACACAGGTGACGTTGACCTTTGCCCCCCTCCGTGACTCACCTCTGCTTTGCCGCTGCCGCGCTCATGGCCCCGGGGCCCTCTGGGACCTGAGCCCAGAGCGCAGTGCGTGGTCTCCGGCCTCACGCTTCGGGCTTCTGCGGGACCACATGCTGTTCCATCGGGACAGTGCCCCGCGGGCCCCGCGGGCCCCCGCGCGTACCGGAACCCACGCGCTTCAGACGCGCATAAAACGGCTCCAACTCCAATAGAGAGTGTCCAGAGTCACGTCCGTGTCCAAGTGTCCAGGTGTCCACACGCACGCGCGCACGCAAGGTAAATACTCCACGCGCGTGCCCAGCTGGTGCTCATGCGCGCGGTGCCGCGTGAGCGTGAGGCGGGGGCAGAGTGCTTGGGGCCCCGCTGTGGTCAGGGCCACGTCCCGCTGGAGTCTGAGGCTTCACCTGAAACAGCTGCATTCCAGCGTCAGCGCGCAGCCAATCAGCGCGCGACGTCACAATAAGGTGGAGTTTTATGAGAGTTTTAAAGACACACGAGAGTCTTGCTTTAGTCCTGCTTTAGACCTGCTTTAGACCTGCTTTAGTCCTGCTTTAGACCTGCTTTAGTTCTGCTTTAGTCCTGCTTTAGTCCTGCTTTAGTCCTGCTTTAGACCTGCTTTAGTCCTGCTTTAGACCTGCTTTAGACCTGCTTTAGACCTGCTTTAGTCCTGCTTTAGACCTGCTTTAGTTCTGCTTTAGTCCTGCTTTAGTCCTGCTTTAGACCTGCTTTAGACCTGCTTTAGTCCTGCTTTAGACCTGCTTTAGACCTGCTTTAGTCCTGCTTTAGTCCTGCTTTAGACCTGCTTTAGACCTGCTTTAGACCTGCTTTAGTTCTGCTTTAGTCCTGCTTTAGTCCTGCTTTAGTCCTGCTTTAGACCTGCTTTAGACCTGCTTTAGTTCTGCTTTAGTCCTGCTTTAGTCCTGCTTTAGACCTGCTTTAGACCTGCTTTAGACCTGCTTTAGTTCTGCTTTAGTCCTGCTTTAGTCCTGCTTTAGACCTGCTTTAGACCTGCTTTAGTCCTGCTTTAGACCTGCTTTAGTTCTGCTTTAGTCCTGCTTTAGTCCTGCTTTAGACCTGCTTTAGACCTGCTTTAGACCTGCTTTAGTTCTGCTTTAGTCCTGCTTTAGTCCTGCTTTAGTCCTGCTTTAGACCTGCTTTAGACCTGCTTTAGACCTGCTTTAGTTCTGCTTTAGTCCTGCTTTAGTCCTGCTTTAGACCTGCTTTAGTCCTGCTTTAGACCTGCTTTAGACCTGCTTTAGTCCTGCTTTAGACCTGCTTTAGACCTGCTTTAGTCCTGCTTTAGACCTGCTTTAGACCTGCTTTAGTCTTGCTTTAGTCCTGCTTTAGACCTGCTTTAGACCTGCTTTAGTCCTGCTTTAGTCCTGCTTTAGTCCTGCTTTAGACCTGCTTTAGACCTGCTTTAGACCTGCTTTAGACCTGCTTTAGTCCTGCTTTAGACCTGCTTTAGACCTGCTTTAGTCCTGCTTTAGACCTGCTTTAGACCTGCTTTAGTCCTGCTTTAGACCTGCTTTAGACCTGCTTTAGTCCTGCTTTAGACCTGCTTTAGACCTGCTTTAGTCCTGCTTTAGACCTGCTTTAGACCTGCTTTAGTCCTGCTTTAGACCTGCTTTAGACCTGCTTTAGTCCTGCTTTAGACCTGCTTTAGTCCTGCTTTAGTCCTGCTTTAGTCCTGCTTTAGACCTGCTTTAGTCCTGCTTTAGACCTGCTTTAGTCCTGCTTTAGTCCTGCTTTAGTCCTGCTTTAGTCCTGCTTTAGTCCTGCTTTAGACCTGCTTTAGTCCTGCTTTAGTCCTGCTTTAGTCCTGCTTTAGTCCTGCTTTAGTCCTGCTTTAGACCTGCTTTAGTCCTGCTTTAGTCCTGCTTTAGTCCTGCTTTAGACCTGCTTTAGTCCTGCTTTAGTCCTGCTTTAGACCTGCTTTAGTCCTGCTTTAGTCCTGCTTTAGACCTGCTTTAGTCCTGCTTTAGTCCTGCTGTAGTCCTGCTTTAGACCTGCTTTAGTCCTGCTTTAGACCTGCTTTAGTCCTGCTTTAGTCCTGCTTTAGTCCTGCTTTAGACCTGCTTTAGTCCTGCTTTAGTCCTGCTTTAGACCTGCTTTAGTCCTGCTTTAGTCCTGCTTTAGTCCTGCTTTAGTTCTGCTGTAGTCCTGCTTTAGACCTGCTTTAGTCCTGCTTTAGACCTGCTTTAGTCCTGCTTTAGTCCTGCTTTAGACCTGCTTTAGTCCTGCTTTAGTCCTGCTTTAGACCTGCTTTAGTCCTGCTTTAGTCCTGCTTTAGTCCTGCTTTAGTCCTGCTTTAGTCCTGCTTTAGTCCTGCTTTAGACCTGCTTTAGTCCTGCTTTAGTCCTGCTTTAGACCTGCTTTAGTCCTGCTTTAGTCCTGCTTTAGTCCTGCTTTAGACCTGCTTTAGTCCTGCTTTAGTCCTGCTTTAGTCCTGCTTTAGTCCTGCTTTAGTCCTGCTGTAGTCCTGCTTTAGACCTGCTTTAGTCCTGCTTTAGACCTGCTTTAGTCCTGCTTTAGTCCTGCTTTAGTCCTGCTTTAGACCTGCTTTAGTCCTGCTTTAGTCCTGCTTTAGTCCTGCTTTAGTCCTGCTTTAGACCTGCTTTAGTCCTGCTTTAGTCCTGCTTTAGTCCTGCTTTAGTCCTGCTTTAGACCTGCTTTAGTCCTGCTTTAGTCCTGCTTTAGTCCTGCTTTAGTCCTGCTTTAGTTCTGCTGTAGTCCTGCTTTAGACCTGCTTTAGTCCTGCTTTAGTCCTGCTTTAGTCCTGCTGTAGTCCTGCTTTAGTCCTGCTTTAGTCCTGCTTTAGACCTGCTTTAGACCTGCTTTAGTCCTGCTTTAGTCCTGCTTTAGTCCTGCTTTAGACCTGCTTTAGTCCTGCTTTAGACCTGCTTTAGTCCTGCTTTAGTCCTGCTTTAGTCCTGCTTTAGACCTGCTTTAGACCTGCTTTAGTCCTGCTTTAGTCCTGCTTTAGACCTGCTTTAGACCTGCTTTAGTCCTGCTTTAGTCCTGCTTTAGACCTGCTTTAGTCCTGCTTTAGTCCTGCTTTAGACCTGCTTTAGACCTGCTTTAGTCCTGCTTTTTCCTGCTTTAGACCTGCTTTAGACCTGCTTTAGTCCTGCTTTAGAACTGCTTTAGTCCTCCTGCTTTAGACCTGCTTTAGACCTGCTTTAGTCCTGCTTTAGTCCTGCTTTAGTCCTGCTTTAGACCTGCTTTAGACCTGCTTTAGTCCTGCTTTAGTCCTGCTTTAGTCCTGCTTTAGACCTGCTTTAGTCCTGCTTTAGTCCTGCTTTAGACCTGCTTTAGACCTGCTTTAGTCCTGCTTTAGACCTGCTTTAGTCCTGCTTTAGTCCTGCTTTAGTCCTGCTTTAGACCTGCTTTAGTCCTGCTTTAGACCTGCTTTAGTCCTGCTTTAGTCCTGCTTTAGTCCTGCTTTAGACCTGCTTTAGTCCTGCTTTAGTCCTGCTTTAGTCCTGCTTTAGACCTGCTTTAGTCCTGCTTTAGTCCTGCTTTAGTCCTGCTTTAGTCCTGCTTTAGACCTGCTTTAGTCCTGCTTTAGTCCTGCTTTAGTCCTGCTTTAGTCCTGCTTTAGACCTGCTTTAGTCCTGCTTTAGTCCTGCTTTAGTCCTGCTTTAGACCTGCTTTAGTCCTGCTTTAGTCCTGCTTTAGTCCTGCTTTAGACCTGCTTTAGTCCTGCTTTAGTCCTGCTTTAGACCTGCTTTAGTCCTGCTTTAGTCCTGCTTTAGTCCTGCTTTAGTCCTGCTTTAGACCTGCTTTAGTCCTGCTTTAGTCCTGCTTTAGACCTGCTTTAGTCCTGCTTTAGTCCTGCTTTAGACCTGCTTTAGTCCTGCTTTAGTCCTGCTTTAGTCCTGCTTTAGTCCTGCTGTAGTCCTGCTTTAGTCCTGCTTTAGTCCTGCTTTAGACCTGCTTTAGACCTGCTTTAGTCCTGCTTTAGAACTGCTTTAGTCCTCCTGCTTTAGACCTGCTTTAGACCTGCTTTAGTCCTGCTTTAGTCCTGCTTTAGACCTGCTTTAGACCTGCTTTAGTCCTGCTTTAGAACTGCTTTAGTCCTCCTGCTTTAGACCTGCTTTAGACCTGCTTTAGTCCTGCTTTAGACCTGCTTTAGTCCTGCTTTAGTCCTGCTTTAGTCCTGCTTTACTCCTGCTTTAGTCCTGCTTTAGTCCTGCTTTAGTCCTGCTTTAGTCCTGCTGTAGTCCTGCTTTAGTCCTGCTTTAGTCCTGCTTTAGACCTGCTTTAGACCTGCTTTAGTCCTGCTTTAGAACTGCTTTAGTCCTCCTGCTTTAGACCTGCTTTAGACCTGCTTTAGTCCTGCTTTAGACCTGCTTTAGTCCTGCTTTAGTCCTGCTTTAGTCCTGCTTTAGTCCTGCTTTACTCCTGCTTTAGACCTGCTTTAGACCTGCTTTAGTCCTGCTTTAGTCCTGCTTTAGTCCTGCTTTAGTCCTGCTTTAGACCTGCTTTAGTCCTGCTTTAGTCCTGCTTTAGTCCTGCTTTAGTCCTGCTTTAGTCCTGCTTTAGTCCTGCTTTAGACCTGCTTTAGTCCTGCTTTAGTCCTGCTTTAGACCTGCTTTAGTCCTGCTTTAGTCCTGCTTTAGTCCTGCTTTAGTCCTGCTGTAGTCCTGCTTTAGTCCTGCTTTAGTCCTGCTTTAGACCTGCTTTAGACCTGCTTTAGTCCTGCTTTAGAACTGCTTTAGTCCTCCTGCTTTAGACCTGCTTTAGACCTGCTTTAGTCCTGCTTTAGACCTGCTTTAGACCTGCTTTAGACCTGCTTTAGTCCTGCTTTAGTCCTGCTTTAGACCTGCTTTAGTCCTGCTTTAGTCCTGCTTTAGTCCTGCTTTAGTCCTGCTGTAGTCCTGCTTTAGACCTGCTTTAGACCTGCTTTAGTCCTGCTTTAGTCCTGCTTTAGTCCTGCTTTAGACCTGCTTTAGTCCTGCTTTAGTCCTGCTTTAGTCCTGCTTTAGTCCTGCTTTAGTCCTGCTTTAGACCTGCTTTAGTCCTGCTTTAGTCCTGCTTTAGTCCTGCTTTAGTCCTGCTTTAGTCCTGCTTTAGACCTGCTTTAGTCCTGCTTTAGTCCTGCTTTAGTCCTGCTTTAGACCTGCTTTAGTCCTGCTTTAGTCCTGCTTTAGTCCTGCTTTAGAACTGCTTTAGTCCTGCTTTAGACCTGCTTTAGACCTGCTTTAGTCCTGCTTTAGTCCTGCTTTAGACCTATTTTAGACCTGCTTTAGTCCTGCTTTAGACCTGCTTTAGACCTGCTTTAGTCCTGCTTTAGTCCTGCTTTAGTCCTGCTTTAGTCCTGCTTTAGTCCTGCTTTACTCCTGCTTTAGTCCTGCTTTAGACCTGCTTTAGTCCTGCTTTAGTCCTGCTTTAGTCCTGCTTTAGTCCTGCTTTAGACCTGCTTTAGTCCTGGTTTAGTTCTGCTTTAGACCTGCTTTAGACCTGCTTTAGTCCTGCTTTAGTCCTGCTTTAGTCCTGCTGTAGTCCTGCTTTAGACCTGCTTTAGTCCTGCTTTAGTCCTGCTTTAGTCCTGCTTTAGACCTGCTTTAGACCTGCTTTAGTCCTGCTTTAGTCCTGCTTTAGTCCTGCTTTAGTCCTGCTTTAGACCTGCTTTAGTCCTGCTTTAGTCCTGCTTTAGTCCTGCTTTAGTCCTGCTTTAGACCTGCTTTAGACCTGCTTTAGTCCTGCTTTAGTCCTGCTTTAGACCTGCTTTAGTCCTGCTTTAGTCCTGCTTTAGTCCTGCTTTAGACCTGCTTTAGTCCTGCTTTAGACCTGCTTTAGTCCTGCTTTAGTCCTGCTTTAGACCTGCTTTAGTCCTGCTTTAGTCCTGCTTTAGTCCTGCTTTAGACCTGCTTTAGACCTGCTTTAGTCCTGCTTTAGTCCTGCTTTAGACCTGCTTTAGTCCTGCTTTAGTCCTGCTTTAGTC
This sequence comes from Eucyclogobius newberryi, assembly GCF_026437365.1. Taxonomy (NCBI): domain Eukaryota; kingdom Metazoa; phylum Chordata; class Actinopteri; order Gobiiformes; family Gobiidae; genus Eucyclogobius; species Eucyclogobius newberryi. The sequence goes on from NW_027316167.1 coordinate 1,457,238, forward strand.
CTGCTTTAGTCCTGCTTTAGTCCTGCTTTAGTCCTGCTTTAGTCCTGCTTTAGTCCTGCTTTAGACCTGCTTTAGTCCTGCTTTAGACCTGCTTTAGTCCTGCTTTAGTCCTGCTTTAGTCCTGCTTTAGACCTGCTTTAGTCCTGCTTTAGTCCTGCTTTAGTCCTGCTTTAGTCCTGCTTTAGTCCTGCTTTAGTCCTGCTTTAGTCCTGCTTTAGACCTGCTTTAGTCCTGCTTTAGTCCTGCTTTAGACCTGCTTTAGTCCTGCTTTAGTCCTGCTTTAGTCCTGCTTTAGACCTGCTTTAGTCCTGCTTTAGTCCTGCTTTAGAACTGCTTTAGTCCTCCTGCTTTAGACCTGCTTTAGACCTGCTTTAGTCCTGCTTTAGACCTGCTTTAGTCCTGCTTTAGTCCTGCTTTAGTCCTGCTTTAGACCTGCTTTAGTCCTGCTTTAGTCCTGCTTTAGTCCTGCTTTAGACCTGCTTTAGTCCTGTTTTAGTCCTGCTTTAGTCCTGCTTTAGACCTGCTTTAGTCCTGCTTTAGTCCTGCTTTAGTCCTGCTTTAGTCCTGCTTTAGTCCTGCTTTAGTCCTGCTTTAGTCCTGCTTTAGACCTGCTTTAGTCCTGCTTTAGTCCTGCTTTAGTCCTGCTTTAGTCCTGCTTTAGACCTGCTTTAGTCCTGCTTTAGTCCTGCTTTAGTCCTGCTTTAGTCCTGCTTTAGACCTGCTTTAGTCCTGCTTTAGTCCTGCTTTAGACCTGCTTTAGTCCTGCTTTAGTCCTGCTTTAGTCCTGCTTTAGTCCTGCTTTAGTCCTGCTTTAGACCTGCTTTAGACCTGCTTTAGTCCTGCTTTAGAACTGCTTTAGTCCTCCTGCTTTAGACCTGCTTTAGACCTGCTTTAGTCCTGCTTTAGACCTGCTTTAGACCTGCTTTAGTCCTGCTTTAGAACTGCTTTTGTCCTCCTGCTTTAGACCTGCTTTAGACCTGCTTTAGTCCTGCTTTAGACCTGCTTTAGACCTGCTTTAGTCCTGCTTTAGTCCTGCTTTAGACCTGCTTTAGTCCTGCTTTAGTCCTGCTTTAGTCCTGCTTTAGTCCTGCTTTAGTCCTGCTTTACTCCTGCTTTAGACCTGCTTTAGACCTGCTTTAGTCCTGCTTTAGTCCTGCTTTAGACCTGCTTTAGACCTGCTTTAGTCCTGCTTTAGTCCTGCTTTAGTCCTGCTTTAGACCTGCTTTAGTCCTGCTTTAGTCCTGCTTTAGTCCTGCTTTAGTCCTGCTTTAGTCCTGCTTTAGACCTGCTTTAGTCCTGCTTTAGTCCTGCTTTAGTCCTGCTTTAGTCCTGCTTTAGACCTGCTTTAGTCCTGCTTTAGTCCTGCTTTAGTCCTGCTTTAGTCCTGCTTTAGTCCTGCTTTAGACCTGCTTTAGTCCTGCTTTAGTCCTGCTTTAGTCCCGCTTTAGACCTGCTTTAGTCCTGCTTTAGACCTGCTTTAGACCTGCTTTAGTCCTGCTTTAGTCCTGCTTTAGACCTGCTTTAGTCCTGCTTTAGACCTGCTTTAGTCCTGCTTTAGTCCTGCTTTAGTCCTGCTTTAGTCCTGCTTTACTCCTGCTTTAGACCTGCTTTAGACCTGCTTTAGTCCTGCTTTAGTCCTGCTTTAGTCCTGCTTTAGTCCTGCTTTAGACCTGCTTTAGTCCTGCTTTAGTCCTGCTTTAGTCCTGCTTTAGTCCTGCTTTAGTCCTGCTTTAGTCCTGCTTTAGACCTGCTTTAGTCCTGCTTTAGTCCTGCTTTAGACCTGCTTTAGTCCTGCTTTAGTCCTGCTTTAGACCTGCTTTAGTCCTGCTTTAGTCCTGCTTTAGTCCTGCTTTAGACCTGCTTTAGTCCTGCTTTAGTCCTGCTTTAGAACTGCTTTAGTCCTCCTGCTTTAGACCTGCTTTAGACCTGCTTTAGTCCTGCTTTAGACCTGCTTTAGTCCTGCTTTAGTCCTGCTTTAGTCCTGCTTTAGACCTGCTTTAGTCCTGCTTTAGTCCTGCTTTAGTCCTGCTTTAGACCTGCTTTAGTCCTGTTTTAGTCCTGCTTTAGTCCTGCTTTAGACCTGCTTTAGTCCTGCTTTAGTCCTGCTTTAGTCCTGCTTTAGTCCTGCTTTAGTCCTGCTTTAGTCCTGCTTTAGTCCTGCTTTAGTCCTGCTTTAGACCTGCTTTAGTCCTGCTTTAGTCCTGCTTTAGTCCTGCTTTAGTCCTGCTTTAGTCCTGCTTTAGTCCTGCTTTAGTCCTGCTTTAGTCCTGCTTTAGACCTGCTTTAGTCCTGCTTTAGTCCTGCTTTAGACCTGCTTTAGTCCTGCTTTAGTCCTGCTTTAGTCCTGCTTTAGTCCTGCTTTAGTCCTGCTTTAGACCTGCTTTAGACCTGCTTTAGTCCTGCTTTAGAACTGCTTTAGTCCTGCTTTAGAACTGCTTTTGTCCTCCTGCTTTAGACCTGCTTTAGACCTGCTTTAGTCCTGCTTTAGTCCTGCTTTAGACCTGCTTTAGTCCTGCTTTAGTCCTGCTTTAGACCTGCTTTAGACCTGCTTTAGTCCTGCTTTAGTCCTGCTTTAGTCCTGCTTTAGACCTGCTTTAGACCTGCTTTAGTCCTGCTTTAGTCCTGCTTTAGTCCTGCTTTAGACCTGCTTTAGTCCTGCTTTAGTCCTGCTTTAGTCCTGCTTTAGTCCTGCTTTAGTCCTGCTTTAGACCTGCTTTAGTCCTGCTTTAGTCCTGCTTTAGTCCTGCTTTAGTCCTGCTTTAGACCTGCTTTAGTCCTGCTTTAGTCCTGCTTTAGTCCTGCTTTAGTCCTGCTTTAGTCCTGCTTTAGACCTGCTTTAGTCCTGCTTTAGTCCTGCTTTAGTCCCGCTTTAGACCTGCTTTAGTCCTGCTTTAGACCTGCTTTAGACCTGCTTTAGACCTGCTTTAGACCTGCTTTAGTCCTGCTTTAGACCTGCTTTAGACCTGCTTTAGTCCTGCTTTAGTCCTGCTTTAGTCCTGCTTTAGTCCTGCTTTAGTCCTGCTTTACTCCTGGTTTAGTCCTGCTTTAGACCTGCTTTAGTCCTGCTTTAGTCCTGCTTTAGTCCTGCTTTAGTCCTGCTTTAGACCTGCTTTAGTCCTGGTTTAGTTCTGCTTTAGACCTGCTTTAGACCTGCTTTAGTCCTGCTTTAGTCCTGCTTTAGTCCTGCTGTAGTCCTGCTTTAGACCTGCTTTAGTCCTGCTTTAGTCCTGCTTTAGTCCTGCTTTAGACCTGCTTTAGACCTGCTTTAGTCCTGCTTTAGTCCTGCTTTAGTCCTGCTTTAGTCCTGCTTTAGACCTGCTTTAGTCCTGCTTTAGTCCTGCTTTAGTCCTGCTTTAGTCCTGCTTTAGTCCTGCTTTAGACCTGCTTTAGACCTGCTTTAGTCCTGCTTTAGTCCTGCTTTAGACCTGCTTTAGTCCTGCTTTAGTCCTGCTTTAGTCCTGCTTTAGACCTGCTTTAGTCCTGCTTTAGACCTGCTTTAGTCCTGCTTTAGTCCTGCTTTAGACCTGCTTTAGTCCTGCTTTAGTCCTGCTTTAGTCCTGCTTTAGACCTGCTTTAGACCTGCTTTAGTCCTGCTTTAGTCCTGCTTTAGACCTGCTTTAGTCCTGCTTTAGTCCTGCTTTAGTCCTGCTTTAGACCTGCTTTAGTCCTGCTTTAGACCTGCTTTAGTCCTGCTTTAGTCCTGCTTTAGACCTGCTTTAGTCCTGCTTTAGTCCTGCTTTAGTCCTGCTTTAGACCTGCTTTAGTCCTGCTTTAGTCCTGCTTTAGTCCTGCTTTAGACCTGCTTTAGACCTGCTTTAGTCCTGCTTTAGTCCTGCTTTAGTCCTGCTTTAGTCCTGCTTTAGACCTGCTTTAGTCCTGCTTTAGTCCTGCTTTAGACCTGCTTTAGACCTGCTTTAGTCCTGCTTTAGTCCTGCTTTAGTCCTGCTTTAGTCCTGCTTTAGACCTGCTTTAGTCCTGCTTTAGTCCTGCTTTAGTCCTGCTTTAGACCTGCTTTAGTCCTGCTTTAGTCCTGCTTTAGACCTGCTTTAGACCTGCTTTAGTCCTGCTTTAGACCTGCTTTAGACCTGCTTTAGTCCTGCTTTAGACCTGCTTTGGACCTGCTTTAGTCCTGCTTTAGTCCTGCTTTAGACCTGCTTTAGTCCTGCTTTAGTCCTGCTTTAGTCCTGCTTTAGTCCTGCTTTACTCCTGCTTTAGACCTGCTTTAGACCTGCTTTAGTCCTGCTTTAGTCCTGCTTTAGTCCTGCTTTAGTCCTGCTGTAGTCCTGCTTTAGACCTGCTTTAGTCCTGCTTTAGACCTGCTTTAGTCCTGCTTTAGTCCTGCTTTAGTCCTGCTTTAGACCTGCTTTAGTCCTGCTTTAGTCCTGCTTTAGTCCTGCTTTAGTCCTGCTTTAGACCTGCTTTAGACCTGCTTTAGTCCTGCTTTAGTCCTGCTTTAGTCCTGCTTTAGTCCTGCTTTAGACCTGCTTTAGTCCTGCTTTAGTCCTGCTTTAGTCCTGCTTTAGACCTGCTTTAGTCCTGCTTTAGTCCTGCTTTAGTCCTGCTTTAGACCTGCTTTAGTCCTGCTTTAGTCCTGCTTTAGTCCTGCTTTAGTCCTGCTTTAGTCCTGCTTTAGACCTGCTTTAGACCTGCTTTAGTCCTGCTTTAGTCCTGCTTTGGACCTGCTTTAGTCCTGCTTTTGTCCTGCTTTAGACCTGCTTTAGACCTGCTTTAGACCTGCTTTAGACCTGCTTTAGTCCTGCTTTAGTCCTGCTTTAGACCTGCTTTAGTCCTCCTGCTTTAGACCTGCTTTAGACCTGCTTTAGTCCTGCTTTAGACCTGCTTTAGTCCTGCTTTAGTCCTGCTTTAGTCCTGCTTTAGTCCTGCTTTAGTCCTGCTTTACTCCTGCTTTAGACCTGCTTTAGACCTGCTTTAGTCCTGCTTTAGTCCTGCTTTAGTCCTGCTTTAGACCTGCTTTAGTCCTGCTTTAGTCCTGCTTTAGTCCTGCTTTAGAACTGCTTTAGTCCTCCTGCTTTAGTCCTGCTTTAGTCCTGCTTTAGTCCTGCTTTAGACCTGCTTTAGTCCTGCTTTAGTCCTGCTTTAGTCCTGCTTTAGAACTGCTTTAGTCCTGCTTTAGACCTGCTTTAGTCCTGCTTTAGTCCTGCTTTAGTCCTGCTTTAGACCTGCTTTAGTCCTGCTTTAGTCCTGCTTTAGTCCTGCTTTAGAACTGCTTTAGTCCTCCTGCTTTAGTCCTGCTTTAGTCCTGCTTTAGTCCTGCTTTAGACCTGCTTTAGACCTGCTTTAGACCTGCTTTAGTCCTGCTTTAGACCTGCTTTAGACCTGCTTTAGTCCTGCTTTAGTCCTGCTTTAGACCTGCTTTAGTCCTGCTTTAGTCCTGCTTTAGTCCTGCTTTAGTCCTGCTTTAGTCCTGCTTTACTCCTGCTTTAGTCCTGCTTTAGACCTGCTTTAGTCCTGCTTTAGTCCTGCTTTAGTCCTGCTTTAGTCCTGCTTTAGACCTGCTTTAGTCCTGGTTTAGTCCTGCTTTAGACCTGCTTTAGACCTGCTTTAGTCCTGCTTTAGTCCTGCTTTAGTCCTGCTGTAGTCCTGCTTTAGACCTGCTTTAGTCCTGCTTTAGTCCTGCTTTAGTCCTGCTTTAGACCTGCTTTAGACCTGCTTTAGTCCTGCTTTAGTCCTGCTTTAGTCCTGCTTTAGTCCTGCTTTAGACCTGCTTTAGTCCTGCTTTAGTCCTGCTTTAGTCCTGCTTTAGTCCTGCTTTAGTACTGCTTTAGTCCTGCTTTAGTCCTGCTTTAGACCTGCTTTAGACCTGCTTTAGTCCTGCTTTAGTCCTGCTTTAGACCTGCTTTAGTCCTGCTTTAGTCCTGCTTTAGTCCTGCTTTAGTCCTGCTTTAGTCCTGCTTTAGTCCTGCTTTAGACCTGCTTTAGTCCTGCTTTAGTCCTGCTTTAGTCCTGCTTTAGACCTGCTTTAGACCTGCTTTAGTCCTGCTTTAGTCCTGCTTTAGACCTGCTTTAGTCCTGCTTTAGTCCTGCTTTAGTCCTGCTTTAGTCCTGCTTTAGTCCTGCTTTACTCCTGCTTTAGTCCTGCTTTAGACCTGCTTTAGTCCTGCTTTAGTCCTGCTTTAGTCCTGCTTTAGTCCTGCTTTAGACCTGCTTTAGTCCTGGTTTAGTCCTGCTTTAGACCTGCTTTAGACCTGCTTTAGTCCTGCTTTAGTCCTGCTTTAGTCCTGCTGTAGTCCTGCTTTAGACCTGCTTTAGTCCTGCTTTAGTCCTGCTTTAGTCCTGCTTTAGACCTGCTTTAGACCTGCTTTAGTCCTGCTTTAGTCCTGCTTTAGTCCTGCTTTAGTCCTGCTTTAGACCTGCTTTAGTCCTGCTTTAGTCCTGCTTTAGTCCTGCTTTAGTCCTGCTTTAGTACTGCTTTAGTCCTGCTTTAGTCCTGCTTTAGACCTGCTTTAGACCTGCTTTAGTCCTGCTTTAGTCCTGCTTTAGACCTGCTTTAGTCCTGCTTTAGTCCTGCTTTAGTCCTGCTTTAGACCTGCTTTAGTCCTGCTTTAGACCTGCTTTAGTCCTGCTTTAGTCCTGCTTTAGACCTGCTTTAGTCCTGCTTTAGTCCTGCTTTAGTCCTGCTTTAGACCTGCTTTAGACCTGCTTTAGTCCTGCTTTAGTCCTGCTTTAGTCCTGCTTTAGTCCTGCTTTAGTCCTGCTTTAGAGCTGCTTTAGTCCTGCTTTAGTCCTGCTTTAGAGCTGCTTTAGTCCTGCTTTAGTCCTGCTTTAGTCCTGCTTTAGACCTGCTTTAGTCCTGCTTTAGTCCTGCTTTAGTCCTGCTTTAGACCTGCTTTAGTCCTGCTTTAGTCCTGCTTTAGTCCTGCTTTAGAGCTGCTTTAGTCCTGCTTTAGTCCTGCTTTAGTCCTGCTTTAGAGCTGCTTTAGTCCTGCTTTAGTCCTGCTTTACTCCTGCTTTAGTCCTCCTTTAGTCCTGCTTTAGTACTGCTTTAGTCCTGCTTTAGTCCTGCTTTAGACCTGCTTTAGACCTGCTTTAGTCCTGCTTTAGTCCTGCTTTAGACCTGCTTTAGTCCTGCTTTAGTCCTGCTTTAGTCCTGCTTTAGACCTGCTTTAGTCCTGCTTTAGACCTGCTTTAGTCCTGCTTTAGTCCTGCTTTAGACCTGCTTTAGTCCTGCTTTAGTCCTGCTTTAGTCCTGCTTTAGACCTGCTTTAGACCTGCTTTAGTCCTGCTTTAGTCCTGCTTTAGTCCTGCTTTAGTCCTGCTTTAGTCCTGCTTTAGAGCTGCTTTAGTCCTGCTTTAGTCCTGCTTTAGAGCTGCTTTAGTCCTGCTTTAGTCCTGCTTTAGTCCTGCTTTAGACCTGCTTTAGTCCTGCTTTAGTCCTGCTTTAGTCCTGCTTTAGAGCTGCTTTAGTCCTGCTTTAGTCCTGCTTTAGTCCTGCTTTAGAGCTGCTTTAGTCCTGCTTTAGTCCTGCTTTACTCCTGCTTTAGTCCTCCTTTAGTCCTGCTTTAGTCCTGCTTTAGTCCTGCTTTAGACCTGCTTTAGTCCTGCTTTAGTCCTGCTTTAGTCCTGCTTTAGTCCTGCTTTAGACCTGCTTTAGTCCTGCTTTAGTCCTGCTTTAGTCCTGCTTTACTCCTGCTTTACTCCTGCTTTAGTGCTGCTTTAGTCCTGCTTTACTCGTGCTTTACTCGTGCTTTACTCCTTCTTTACTCCTGCTTTAGTCCTGCTTTAGTCCTGCTTTAATCCTGCTTTAGACCTGCTTTAGTCCGACTTTACTCCTGCTTTAGTCCTGCTTTAGTCCTGCTTTACTCGTGCTTTACTCCTTCTTTACTGCTGGTTTACTCCTGCTTTAGACCTGCTTTAGTCCTGCTTTAGTCCTGCTTTACTCCTGCTTTAGTCCTGCTTTACTCCTGCTTTAGTCCTGCTTTAGTCCTGCTTTAGTCCTGCTTTACTCCTGCTTTACTCCTTCTTTAGTCCTGCTTTAGTCCTGCTTTAGTCCTGCTTTAGTCCTGCTTTAGTCCTGCTTTAGTCCGACTTTACTCCTGCTTTAGTCCTGCTTTAGTCCTGCTTTACTCCTGCTTTAGTCCTGCTTTAGTCCTGCTTTAGTCCTGCTTTAGACCTGCTTTAGTCCTGCTTTAGTCCTGCTTTAGACCTGCTTTAGACCTGCTTTAGTCCTGCTTTAGTCCTGCTTTAGTCCTGCTTTAGACCTGCTTTAGACCTGCTTTAGACCTGCTTTAGACCTGCTTTAGTCCTGCTTTAGACCTGCTTTAGTCCTGCTTTAGTCCTGCTTTAGAGCTGCTTTAGTCCTGCTTTAGTCCTGCTTTAGTCCTGCTTTAGAGCTGCTTTAGTCCTGCTTTAGTCCTGCTTTAGTCCTGCTTTAGTCCTGCTTTAGTCCTCCTGCTTTAGTCCTGCTTTAGTCCTGCTTTAGAGCTGATTTAGACCTGCTTTAGTCCTGCTTTAGTCCTGCTTTAGACCTGCTTTTGTCCTGCTTTACTCCTGCTTTAGTCCTGCTTTAGTCCTGCTTTAGTCCTGCTTTACTCCTGCTTTACTCCTGCTTTAGTCCTGCTTTAGTCCGGCTTTACTCGTGCTTTACTCCTTCTTTACTCCTGCTTTAGTCCTGCTTTAGTCCTGCTTTAGTCCTGCTTTAGTCCTGCTTTAGTCCTGCTTTAGTCCTGCTTTAGTCCGACTTTACTCCTGCTTTAGTCCTGCTTTAGTCCTGCTTTACTCCTGCTTTAGTCCTGCTTTAGTCCTGCTTTAGTCCTGCTTTAGACCTGCTTTAGTCCTGCTTTAGTCCTGCTTTAGTCCTGCTTTAGACCTGCTTTAGACCTGCTTTAGTCCTGCTTTAGTCCTGCTTTAGTCCTGCTTTAGTCCTGCTTTAGACCTGCTTTAGTCCTGCTTTAGACCTGCTTTAGTCCTGCTTTAGTCCTGCTTTAGAGCTGCTTTAGTCCTGCTTTAGTCCTGCTTTAGTCCTGCTTTAGAGCTGCTTTAGTCCTGCTTTAGTCCTGCTTTAGTCCTGCTTTAGTCCTGCTTTAGTCCTCCTGCTTTAGTCCTGCTTTAGTCCTGCTTTAGTCCTGCTTTAGACCTGCTTTAGTCCTCCTGCTTTAGTCCTGCTTTAGACCTGCTTTAGTCCTGCTTTAGTCCTGCTTTAGTCCTGCTTTAGTCCTGCTTTAGACCTGCTTTAGTCCTGCTTTAGTCCTGCTTTAGTCCTGCTTTAGTCCTGCTTTAGACCTGCTTTAGTCCTGCTTTAGTCCTGCTTTAGACCTGCTTTAGTCCTGCTTTAGTCCTGCTTTACTCCTGCTTTAGTCCTGCTTTAGTCCTGCTTTAGACCTGCTTTAGTCCTGCTTTAGTCCTGCTTTAGACCTGCTTTAGTCCTGCTTTAGTCCTGCTTTAGTCCTGCTTTAGTCCTGCTTTAGACCTGCTTTAGACCTGCTTTAGTCCTGCTTTAGTCCTGCTTTAGTCCTGCTTTAGACCTGCTTTAGTCCTGCTTTAGTCCTGCTTTTGTCCTGCTTTAGACCTGCTTTAGTCCTGCTTTGGACCTGTTTTAGTCCTGCTTTAGTCCTGCTCTAGTCCTGCTTTAGTCCTGCTTTACTCCTGCTTTACTCCTGCTTTACTCCTGCTTTACTCCTGCTTTAGTCCTGCTTTAGTCCTGCTTTAGTCCTGCTTTAGTCCTGCTTTAGACCTGCTTTAGTCCTGCTTTACTCCTGCTTTAGTCCTGCTTTACTCCTGCTTTACTCCTGCTTTACTCCTGCTTTACTCCTGCTTTAGTCCTGCTTTAGACCTGCTTTAGTCCTGCTTTAGTCCTGCTTTACTCCTGCTTTAGTCCTGCTTTACTCCTGCTTTAGTCCTGCTTTTGTCCTGCTTTAGACCTGCTTTAGTCCTGCTTTAGACCTGCTTTAGTCCTGCTTTAGACCTGCTTTAGTCCTGCTTTACTCCTGCTTTACTCCTGCTTTACTCCTGCTTTAGTCCTGCTTTACTCCTGCTTTACTCCTGCTTTAGACCTGCTTTAGTCCTGCTTTACTCCTGCTTTAGTCCTGCTTTACTCCTGCTTTAGTCCTGCTTTACTCCTGCTTTAGTCCTGCTTTACTCCTGCTTTAGTCCTGCTTTACTCCTGCTTTAGTCCTGCTTTACTCCTGCTTTAGTCCTGCTTTAGTCCTGCTTTAGTCCTGCTTTAGTCCTGCTTTAGTCCTGCTTTAGACCTGCTTTAGTCCTGCTTTAGTCCTGCTTTAGTCCTGCTTTAGTCCTGCTTTACTCCTGCTTTAGTCCTGCTTTAGTCCTGCTTTAGTCCTGCTTTAGTCCTGCTTTACTCCTGCTTTAGTCCTGCTTTCGACCTGCTTTAGACCTGCTTTAGTCCTGCTTTAGTCCTGCTTTAGTCCTGCTTTACTCCTGCTTTAGTCCTGCTTTAGTCCTGCTGTAGTCCTGCTTTCGACCTGCTTTAGACCTGCTTTAGTCCTGCTTTAGTCCTGCTTTAGTCCTGCTTTAGTCCTGCTTTAGTCCTGCTTTACTCCTGCTTTAGTCCTGCTTTACTCCTGCTTTAGTCCTGCTTTACTCCTGCTTTAGTCCTGCTTTACTCCTGCTTTAGTCCTGCTTTAGTCCTGCTTTAGTCCTGCTTTAGACCTGCTTTAGTCCTGCTTTAGTCCTGCTTTAGACCTGCTTTAGACCTGCTTTAGTCCTGCTTTAGAACTGCTTTAGTCCTCCTGCTTTAGACCTGCTTTAGACCTGCTTTAGTCCTGCTTTAGACCTGCTTTAGACCTGCTTTAGTCCTGCTTTAGAACTGCTTTAGTCCTCCTGCTTTAGAACTGCTTTAGTCCTCCTGCTTTAGACCTGCTTTAGACCTGCTTTAGTCCTGCTTTAGTCCTGCTTTAGTCCTGCTTTAGACCTGCTTTAGTCCTGCTTTAGTCCTGCTTTAGACCTGCTTTAGTCCTGCTTTAGTCCTGCTTTAGTCCTGCTTTAGTCCTGCTTTAGACCTGCTTTAGTCCTGCTTTAGTCCTGCTTTAGTCCTGCTTTAGACCTGCTTTAGTCCTGCTTTAGTCCTGCTTTAGTCCTGCTTTAGACCTGCTTTAGTCCTGCTTTAGTCCTGCTTTAGTCCTGCTTTAGTCCTGCTTTAGTCCTGCTGTAGTCCTGCTTTAGACCTGCTTTAGTCCTGCTTTAGACCTGCTTTAGTCCTGCTTTAGTCCTGCTTTAGACCTGCTTTAGTCCTGCTTTAGTCCTGCTTTAGTCCTGCTTTAGTCCTGCTGTAGTCCTGCTGTAGTCCTGCTTTAGTCCTGCTTTAGTCCTGCTTTAGTCCTGCTTTAGACCTGCTTTAGTCCTGCTTTAGTCCTGCTTTAGTCCTGCTTTAGTCCTGCTTTAGACCTGCTTTAGTCCTGCTTTAGTCCTGCTTTAGTCCTGCTTTAGACCTGCTTTAGACCTGCTTTAGTCCTGCTTTAGTCCTGCTTTAGTCCTGCTTTAGACCTGCTTTAGTCCTGCTTTAGTCCTGCTTTAGACCTGCTTTAGACCTGCTTTAGTCCTGCTTTAGTCCTGCTTTAGTCCTGCTTTAGACCTGCTTTAGTCCTGCTTTAGTCCTGCTTTAGACCTGCTTTAGACCTGCTTTAGTCCTGCTTTAGTCCTGCTTTAGACCTGCTTTAGACCTGCTTTAGTCCTGCTTTAGTCCAGCTTTAGTCCTGCTTTAGTCCTGCTTTAGTCCTGCTTTAGTCCTGCTTTAGTCCTGCTTTAGTCCTGCTTTAGTCCTGCTTTAGAACTGCTTTAGTCCTCCTGCTTTAGACCTGCTTTAGACCTGCTTTAGTCCTGCTTTAGACCTGCTTTAGTCCTGCTTTAGTCCTGCTTTAGACCTGCTTTAGTCCTGCTTTAGTCCTGCTTTAGTCCTGCTTTACTCCTGCTTTAGACCTGCTTTAGACCTGCTTTAGTCCTGCTTTAGTCCTGCTTTAGTCCTGCTTTAGTCCTGCTTTAGTCCTGCTTTAGACCTGCTTTAGTCCTGCTTTAGTCCTGCTTTAGTCCTGCTTTAGTCCTGCTTTAGTCCTGCTTTAGTCCTGCTTTAGTCCTGCTTTAGACCTGCTTTAGACCTGCTTTAGTCCTGCTTTAGTCCTGCTTTAGTCCTGCTTTAGACCTGCTTTAGTCCTGCTTTAGTCCTGCTTTAGTCCTGCTTTAGTCCTGCTTTAGACCTGCTTTAGTCCTGCTTTAGTCCTGCTTTAGTCCTGCTTTAGACCTGCTTTAGTCCTGCTTTAGTCCTGCTTTAGTCCTGCTTTAGACCTGCTTTAGTCCTGCTTTAGTCCTGCTTTAGTCCTGCTTTAGTCCTGCTTTAGTCCTGCTTTAGTCCTGCTTTAGTCCTGCTTTAGACCTGCTTTAGTCCTGCTTTAGTCCTGCTTTAGTCCTGCTTTAGACCTGCTTTAGACCTGCTTTAGTCCTGCTTTAGAGCTGCTTTAGTCCTGCTTTAGTCCTGCTTTGGACCTGCTTTAGTCCTGCTTTAGTCCTGCTTTATTCCTGCTTTAGTCCTGCTTTAGTCCTGCTTTAGTCCTGCTTTAGACCTGCTTTAGACCTGCTTTAGTCCTGCTTTAGTCCTGCTTTAGTCCTGCTTTAGACCTGCTTTAGACCTGCTTTAGTCCTGCTTTAGTCCTGCTTTAGTCCTGCTTTAGACCTGCTTTAGTCCTGCTTTAGTCCTACTTTAGTCCTGCTTTAGTCCTGCTTTAGTCCTGCTTTGGACCTGCTTTAGTCCTGCTTTTGTCCTGCTTTAGACCTGCTTTAGACCTGCTTTAGTCCTGCTTTAGAACTGCTTTAGTCCTCCTGCTTTAGACCTGCTTTAGACCTGCTTTAGTCCTGCTTTAGACCTGCTTTAGACCTGCTTTAGTCCTGCTTTAGTCCTGCTTTAGACCTGCTTTAGTCCTGCTTTAGTCCTGCTTTAGTCCTGCTTTAGTCCTGCTTTAGTCCTGCTTTACTCCTGCTTTAGTCCTGCTGTAGTCCTGCTTTAGTCCTGCTTTAGTCCTGCTTTAGTCCTGCTTTAGTCCTGCTTTAGTCCTGCTTTAGACCTGCTTTAGTCCTGCTTTAGTCCTGCTTTAGACCTGCTTTAGTCCTGCTTTAGTCCTGCTTTAGTCCTGCTTTAGACCTGCTTTAGTCCTGCTTTAGTCCTGCTTTAGTCCTGCTTTAGTCCTGCTTTAGTCCTGCTTTAGACCTGCTTTAGTCCTGCTTTAGTCCTGCTTTAGTCCTGCTTTAGTCCTGCTTTAGACCTGCTTTAGTCCTGCTTTAGTCCTGCTTTAGTCCTGCTTTAGTCCTGCTTTAGTCCTGCTTTAGACCTGCTTTAGTCCTGCTTTAGTCCTGCTTTAGTCCTGCTTTAGTCCTGCTTTAATCCTGCTTTAGTCCTGCTTTAGACCTGCTTTAGACCTGCTTTAGTCCTGCTTTAGTCCTGCTTTAGTCCTGCTTTGGACCTGCTTTAGTCCTGCTTTAGTCCTGCTTTAGTCCTGCTTTAGTCCTGCTTTAGTCCTGCTTTAGACCTGCTTTAGACCTGCTTTAGTCCTGCTTTAGTCCTGCTTTAGTCCTGCTTTAGACCTGCTTTAGACCTGCTTTAGTCCTGCTTTAGTCCTGCTTTAGTCCTGCTTTAGACCTGCTTTAGTCCTGCTTTAGTCCTGCTTTAGACCTGCTTTAGTCCTGCTTTAGAACTGCTTTAGTCCTCCTGCTTTAGACCTGCTTTAGACCTGCTTTAGTCCTGCTTTAGTCCTGCTTTAGTCCTGCTTTAGACCTGCTTTAGACCTGCTTTAGTCCTGCTTTAGTCCTGCTTTAGTCCTGCTTTAGTCCTGCTTTAGACCTGCTTTAGTCCTGCTTTAGTCCTGCTTTCGACCTGCTTTAGACCTGCTTTAGTCCTGCTTTAGTCCTGCTTTAGTCCTGCTTTAGTCCTGCTTTAGTCCTGCTTTACTCCTGCTTTAGTCCTGCTTTACTCCTGCTTTAGTCCTGCTTTACTCCTGCTTTAGTCCTGCTTTACTCCTGCTTTAGTCCTGCTTTAGTCCTGCTTTACTCCTGCTTTAGTCCTGCTTTACTCCTGCTTTAGTCCTGCTTTAGTCCTGCTTTAGTCCTGCTTTAGACCTGCTTTAGTCCTGCTTTAGTCCTGCTTTAGACCTGCTTTAGACCTGCTTTAGTCCTGCTTTAGAACTGCTTTAGTCCTCCTGCTTTAGACCTGCTTTAGACCTGCTTTAGTCCTGCTTTAGACCTGCTTTAGACCTGCTTTAGTCCTGCTTTAGTCCTGCTTTAGTCCTGCTTTAGACCTGCTTTAGTCCTGCTTTAGTCCTGCTTTAGACCTGCTTTAGTCCTGCTTTAGTCCTGCTTTAGTCCTGCTTTAGTCCTGCTTTAGTCCTGCTTTAGACCTGCTTTAGTCCTGCTTTAGTCCTGCTTTAGTCCTGCTTTAGACCTGCTTTAGTCCTGCTTTAGTCCTGCTTTAGTCCTGCTTTAGTCCTGCTTTAGTCCTGCTTTAGTCCTGCTGTAGTCCTGCTTTAGTCCTGCTTTAGTCCTGCTTTAGACCTGCTTTAGACCTGCTTTAGTCCTGCTTTAGTCCTGCTTTAGTCCTGCTTTAGACCTGCTTTAGTCCTGCTTTAGTCCTGCTTTAGTCCTGCTTTAGTCCTGCTTTAGACCTGCTTTAGTCCTGCTTTAGTCCTGCTTTAGTCCTGCTTTAGTCCTGCTTTAGACCTGCTTTAGTCCTGCTTTAGTCCTGCTTTAGACCTGCTTTAGTCCTGCTTTAGTCCTGCTTTAGTCCTGCTTTAGTCCTGCTTTAGACCTGCTTTAGTCCTGCTTTAGTCCTGCTTTAGTCCTGCTTTAGACCTGCTTTAGACCTGCTTTAGTCCTGCTTTAGAGCTGCTTTAGTCCTGCTTTAGTCCTGCTTTGGACCTGCTTTAGTCCTGCTTTAGTCCTGCTTTAGTCCTGCTTTAGTCCTGCTTTAGACCTGCTTTAGACCTGCTTTAGTCCTGCTTTAGTCCTGCTTTAGTCCTGCTTTAGACCTGCTTTAGACCTGCTTTAGTCCTGCTTTAGTCCTGCTTTAGTCCTGCTTTAGACCTGCTTTAGTCCTGCTTTAGTCCTGCTTTAGTCCTGCTTTAGTCCTGCTTTAGTCCTGCTTTGGACCTGCTTTAGTCCTGCTTTTGTCCTGCTTTAGACCTGCTTTAGACCTGCTTTAGTCCTGCTTTAGAACTGCTTTAGTCCTCCTGCTTTAGACCTGCTTTAGACCTGCTTTAGTCCTGCTTTAGACCTGCTTTAGACCTGCTTTAGTCCTGCTTTAGTCCTGCTTTAGACCTGCTTTAGTCCTGCTTTAGTCCTGCTTTAGTCCTGCTTTAGTCCTGCTTTAGTCCTGCTTTACTCCTGCTTTAGTCCTGCTTTAGTCCTGCTGTAGTCCTGCTTTAGTCCTGCTTTAGTCCTGCTTTAGTCCTGCTTTAGTCCTGCTTTAGACCTGCTTTAGTCCTGCTTTAGTCCTGCTTTAGTCCTGCTTTAGACCTGCTTTAGACCTGCTTTAGTCCTGCTTTAGTCCTGCTTTAGTCCTGCTTTAGACCTGCTTTAGTCCTGCTTTAGTCCTGCTTTAGTCCTGCTTTAGTCCTGCTTTAGTCCTGCTTTAGACCTGCTTTAGTCCTGCTTTAGTCCTGCTTTAGTCCTGCTTTAGTCCTGCTTTAGACCTGCTTTAGTCCTGCTTTAGTCCTGCTTTAGTCCTGCTTTAGACCTGCTTTAGTCCTGCTTTAGTCCTGCTTTAGTCCTGCTTTAGTCCTGCTTTAGACCTGCTTTAGTCCTGCTTTAGTCCTGCTTTAGTCCTGCTTTAGTCCTGCTTTAGTCCTGCTTTAGACCTGCTTTAGACCTGCTTTAGTCCTGCTTTAGTCCTGCTTTAGTCCTGCTTTGGACCTGCTTTAGTCCTGCTTTAGTCCTGCTTTAGTCCTGCTTTAGTCCTGCTTTAGTCCTGCTTTAGACCTGCTTTAGACCTGCTTTAGTCCTGCTTTAGTCCTGCTTTAGTCCTGCTTTAGACCTGCTTTAGACCTGCTTTAGTCCTGCTTTAGTCCTGCTTTAGTCCTGCTTTAGACCTGCTTTAGTCCTGCTTTAGTCCTGCTTTAGACCTGCTTTAGTCCTGCTTTAGAACTGCTTTAGTCCTCCTGCTTTAGACCTGCTTTAGACCTGCTTTAGTCCTGCTTTAGACCTGCTTTAGACCTGCTTTAGTCCTGCTTTAGTCCTGCTTTAGTCCTGCTTTAGTCCTGCTTTAGACCTGCTTTAGTCCTGCTTTAGTCCTGCTTTCGACCTGCTTTAGACCTGCTTTAGTCCTGCTTTAGTCCTGCTTTAGTCCTGCTTTAGTCCTGCTTTAGTCCTGCTTTACTCCTGCTTTAGTCCTGCTTTACTCCTGCTTTAGTCCTGCTTTACTCCTGCTTTAGTCCTGCTTTACTCCTGCTTTAGTCCTGCTTTAGTCCTGCTTTACTCCTGCTTTAGTCCTGCTTTAGTCCTGCTTTAGACCTGCTTTAGTCCTGCTTTAGTCCTGCTTTAGACCTGCTTTAGACCTGCTTTAGTCCTGCTTTAGAACTGCTTTAGTCCTCCTGCTTTAGACCTGCTTTAGACCTGCTTTAGTCCTGCTTTAGACCTGCTTTAGACCTGCTTTAGTCCTGCTTTAGTCCTGCTTTAGTCCTGCTTTAGACCTGCTTTAGTCCTGCTTTAGTCCTGCTTTAGACCTGCTTTAGTCCTGCTTTAGTCCTGCTTTAGTCCTGCTTTAGTCCTGCTTTAGTCCTGCTTTAGACCTGCTTTAGTCCTGCTTTAGTCCTGCTTTAGTCCTGCTTTAGACCTGCTTTAGTCCTGCTTTAGTCCTGCTTTAGTCCTGCTTTAGTCCTGCTTTAGTCCTACTTTAGTCCTGCTGTAGTCCTGCTTTAGACCTGCTTTAGTCCTGCTTTAGACCTGCTTTAGTCCTGCTTTAGTCCTGCTTTAGTCCTGCTTTAGACCTGCTTTAGTCCTGCTTTAGTCCTGCTTTAGTCCTGCTTTAGTCCTGCTGTAGTCCTGCTGTAGTCCTGCTTTAGTCCTGCTTTAGTCCTGCTTTAGTCCTGCTTTAGACCTGCTTTAGTCCTGCTTTAGTCCTGCTTTAGTCCTGCTTTAGTCCTGCTTTAGACCTGCTTTAGTCCTGCTTTAGTCCTGCTTTAGTCCTGCTTTAGACCTGCTTTAGACCTGCTTTAGTCCTGCTTTAGTCCTGCTTTAGTCCTGCTTTAGACCTGCTTTAGTCCTGCTTTAGTCCTGCTTTAGACCTGCTTTAGACCTGCTTTAGTCCTGCTTTAGTCCTGCTTTAGTCCTGCTTTAGACCTGCTTTAGTCCTGCTTTAGTCCTGCTTTAGACCTGCTTTAGACCTGCTTTAGTCCTGCTTTAGAACTGCTTTAGTCCTCCTGCTTTAGACCTGCTTTAGTCCTGCTTTAGTCCTGCTTTAGTCCTGCTTTAGACCTGCTTTAGTCCTGCTTTAGTCCTGCTTTAGTCCTGCTTTAGTCCTGCTTTAGACCTGCTTTAGTCCTGCTTTAGTCCTGCTTTCGACCTGCTTTAGACCTGCTTTAGTCCTGCTTTAGTCCTGCTTTAGTCCTGCTTTAGTCCTGCTTTACTCCTGCTTTAGTCCTGCTTTACTCCTGCTTTAGTCCTGCTTTACTCCTGCTTTAGTCCTGCTTTACTCCTGCTTTAGTCCTGCTTTAGTCCTGCTTTAGTCCTGCTTTAGACCTGCTTTAGTCCTGCTTTAGTCCTGCTTTAGACCTGCTTTAGACCTGCTTTAGTCCTGCTTTAGAACTGCTTTAGTCCTCCTGCTTTAGACCTGCTTTAGACCTGCTTTAGTCCTGCTTTAGACCTGCTTTAGACCTGCTTTAGTCCTGCTTTAGAACTGCTTTAGTCCTCCTGCTTTAGAACTGCTTTAGTCCTCCTGCTTTAGACCTGCTTTAGACCTGCTTTAGTCCTGCTTTAGACCTGCTTTAGTCCTGCTTTAGTCCTGCTTTAGTCCTGCTTTAGACCTGCTTTAGTCCTGCTTTAGTCCTGCTTTAGTCCTGCTTTAGTCCTGCTTTAGTCCTGCTGTAGTCCTGCTTTAGACCTGCTTTAGTCCTGCTTTAGACCTGCTTTAGTCCTGCTTTAGTCCTGCTTTAGTCCTGCTTTAGACCTGCTTTAGTCCTGCTTTAGTCCTGCTTTAGACCTGCTTTAGTCCTGCTTTAGTCCTGCTGTAGTCCTGCTTTAGTCCTGCTTTAGTCCTGCTTTAGTCCTGCTTTAGACCTGCTTTAGTCCTGCTTTAGTCCTGCTTTAGTCCTGCTTTAGTCCTGCTTTAGACCTGCTTTAGTCCTGCTTTAGTCCTGCTTTAGTCCTGCTTTAGTCCTGCTTTAGTCCTGCTTTAGAGCTGCTTTAGTCCTGCTTTAGTCCTGCTTTAGACCTGCTTTAGACCTGCTTTAGTCCTGCTTTAGTCCTGCTTTAGTCCTGCTTTAGTCCTGCTTTAGACCTGCTTTAGTCCTGCTTTAGTCCTGCTTTAGACCTGCTTTAGACCTGCTTTAGTCCTGCTTTAGTCCTGCTTTAGTCCTGCTTTAGACCTGCTTTAGTCCTGCTTTAGTCCTGCTTTAGACCTGCTTTAGACCTGCTTTAGTCCTGCTTTAGAACTGCTTTAGTCCTCCTGCTTTAGACCTGCTTTAGTCCTGCTTTAGTCCTGCTTTAGTCCTGCTTTAGACCTGCTTTAGTCCTGCTTTAGTCCTGCTTTAGTCCTGCTTTAGTCCTGCTTTACTCCTGCTTTAGACCTGCTTTAGACCTGCTTTAGTCCTGCTTTAGTCCTGCTGTAGTCCTGCTTTAGTCCTGCTTTAGTCCTGCTTTAGACCTGCTTTAGACCTGCTTTAGTCCTGCTTTAGTCCTGCTTTAGACCTGCTTTAGTCCTGCTTTAGTCCTGCTTTAGTCCTGCTTTAGTCCTGCTTTAGACCTGCTTTAGTCCTGCTTTAGTCCTGCTTTAGTCCTGCTTTAGACCTGCTTTAGACCTGCTTTAGTCCTGCTTTAGTCCTGCTTTAGTCCTGCTTTAGTCCTGCTTTGGACCTGCTTTAGTCCTGCTTTTGTCCTGCTTTAGACCTGCTTTAGACCTGCTTTAGTCCTGCTTTAGAACTGCTTTAGTCCTCCTGCTTTAGACCTGCTTTAGACCTGCTTTAGTCCTGCTTTAGACCTGCTTTAGACCTGCTTTAGTCCTGCTTTAGTCCTGCTTTAGACCTGCTTTAGTCCTGCTTTAGTCCTGCTTTAGTCCTGCTTTAGTCCTGCTTTAGTCCTGCTTTACTCCTGCTTTAGACCTGCTTTAGACCTGCTTTAGTCCTGCTTTAGTCCTGCTTTAGTCCTGCTTTAGACCTGCTTTAGTCCTGCTTTAGTCCTGCTTTAGTCCTGCTTTAGAACTGCTTTAGTCCTCCTGCTTTAGACCTGCTTTAGACCTGCTTTAGTCCTGCTTTAGACCTGCTTTAGACCTGCTTTAGTCCTGCTTTAGTCCTGCTTTAGACCTGCTTTAGTCCTGCTTTAGTCCTGCTTTAGTCCTGCTTTAGTCCTGCTTTAGTCCTGCTTTAGACCTGCTTTAGTCCTGCTTTAGTCCTGCTTTAGTCCTGCTTTAGTCCTGCTTTAGACCTGCTTTAGTCCTGGTTTAGTCCTGCTTTAGACCTGCTTTAGACCTGCTTTAGTCCTGCTTTAGTCCTGCTTTAGTCCTGCTGTAGTCCTGCTTTAGACCTTCTTTAGTCCTGCTTTAGTCCTGCTTTAGTCCTGCTTTAGACCTGCTTTAGACCTGCTTTAGACCTGCTTTAGTCCTGCTTTAGTCCTGCTTTAGTCCTGCTTTAGACCTGCTTTAGTCCTGCTTTAGTCCTGCTTTAGTCCTGCTTTAGTACTGCTTTAGTCCTGCTTTAGTCCTGCTTTAGACCTGCTTTAGACCTGCTTTAGTCCTGCTTTAGTCCTGCTTTAGACCTGCTTTAGTCCTGCTTTAGTCCTGCTTTAGACCTGCTTTAGTCCTGCTTTAGTCCTGCTTTAGTCCTGCTTTAGTCCTGCTTTAGTCCTGCTGTAGTCCTGCTTTAGACCTGCTTTAGTCCTGCTTTAGACCTGCTTTAGTCCTGCTTTAGTCCTGCTTTAGTCCTGCTTTAGACCTGCTTTAGTCCTGCTTTAGTCCTGCTTTAGTCCTGCTTTAGTCCTGCTGTAGTCCTGCTGTAGTCCTGCTTTAGTCCTGCTTTAGTCCTGCTTTAGTCCTGCTTTAGACCTGCTTTAGTCCTGCTTTAGTCCTGCTTTAGTCCTGCTTTAGTCCTGCTTTAGACCTGCTTTAGTCCTGCTTTAGTCCTGCTTTAGTCCTGCTTTAGTCCTGCTTTAGTCCTGCTTTAGTCCTGCTTTAGAGCTGCTTTAGTCCTGCTTTAGTCCTGCTTTAGACCTGCTTTAGACCTGCTTTAGTCCTGCTTTAGTCCTGCTTTAGTCCTGCTTTAGTCCTGCTTTAGACCTGCTTTAGTCCTGCTTTAGTCCTGCTTTAGACCTGCTTTAGACCTGCTTTAGTCCTGCTTTAGTCCTGCTTTAGACCTGCTTTAGTCCTGCTTTAGTCCTGCTTTAGACCTGCTTTAGACCTGCTTTAGTCCTGCTTTAGAACTGCTTTAGTCCTCCTGCTTTAGACCTGCTTTAGTCCTGCTTTAGTCCTGCTTTAGTCCTGCTTTAGACCTGCTTTAGTCCTGCTTTAGTCCTGCTTTAGTCCTGCTTTAGTCCTGCTTTACTCCTGCTTTAGACCTGCTTTAGACCTGCTTTAGTCCTGCTTTAGTCCTGCTGTAGTCCTGCTTTAGTCCTGCTTTAGTCCTGCTTTAGACCTGCTTTAGACCTGCTTTAGTCCTGCTTTAGTCCTGCTTTAGTCCTGCTTTAGACCTGCTTTAGTCCTGCTTTAGTCCTGCTTTAGTCCTGCTTTAGTCCTGCTTTAGACCTGCTTTAGTCCTGCTTTAGTCCTGCTTTAGTCCTGCTTTAGACCTGCTTTAGACCTGCTTTAGTCCTGCTTTAGTCCTGCTTTAGTCCTGCTTTAGTCCTGCTTTGGACCTGCTTTAGTCCTGCTTTTGTCCTGCTTTAGACCTGCTTTAGACCTGCTTTAGTCCTGCTTTAGAACTGCTTTAGTCCTCCTGCTTTAGACCTGCTTTAGACCTGCTTTAGTCCTGCTTTAGACCTGCTTTAGACCTGCTTTAGTCCTGCTTTAGTCCTGCTTTAGACCTGCTTTAGTCCTGCTTTAGTCCTGCTTTAGTCCTGCTTTAGTCCTGCTTTAGTCCTGCTTTACTCCTGCTTTAGACCTGCTTTAGACCTGCTTTAGTCCTGCTTTAGTCCTGCTTTAGTCCTGCTTTAGACCTGCTTTAGTCCTGCTTTAGTCCTGCTTTAGTCCTGCTTTAGAACTGCTTTAGTCCTCCTGCTTTAGACCTGCTTTAGACCTGCTTTAGTCCTGCTTTAGACCTGCTTTAGACCTGCTTTAGTCCTGCTTTAGTCCTGCTTTAGACCTGCTTTAGTCCTGCTTTAGTCCTGCTTTAGTCCTGCTTTAGTCCTGCTTTAGTCCTGCTTTAGACCTGCTTTAGTCCTGCTTTAGTCCTGCTTTAGTCCTGCTTTAGTCCTGCTTTAGACCTGCTTTAGTCCTGGTTTAGTCCTGCTTTAGACCTGCTTTAGACCTGCTTTAGTCCTGCTTTAGTCCTGCTTTAGTCCTGCTGTAGTCCTGCTTTAGACCTTCTTTAGTCCTGCTTTAGTCCTGCTTTAGTCCTGCTTTAGACCTGCTTTAGACCTGCTTTAGACCTGCTTTAGTCCTGCTTTAGTCCTGCTTTAGTCCTGCTTTAGACCTGCTTTAGTCCTGCTTTAGTCCTGCTTTAGTCCTGCTTTAGTACTGCTTTAGTCCTGCTTTAGTCCTGCTTTAGACCTGCTTTAGACCTGCTTTAGTCCTGCTTTAGTCCTGCTTTAGACCTGCTTTAGTCCTGCTTTAGTCCTGCTTTAGTCCTGCTTTAGACCTGCTTTAGTCCTGCTTTAGACCTGCTTTAGTCCTGCTTTAGTCCTGCTTTAGACCTGCTTTAGTCCTGCTTTAGTCCTGCTTTAGTCCTGCTTTAGACCTGCTTTAGATCTGCTTTAGTCCTGCTTTAGTCCTGCTTTAGTCCTGCTTTAGTCCTGCTTTAGTCCTGCTTTAGAGCTGCTTTAGTCCTGCTTTAGTCCTGCTTTAGAGCTGCTTTAGTCCTGCTTTAGTCCTGCTTTAGTCCTGCTTTAGACCTGCTTTAGTCCTGCTTTAGTCCTGCTTTAGTCCTGCTTTAGAGCTGCTTTAGTCCTGCTTTAGTCCTGCTTTAGTCCTGCTTTAGAGCTGCTTTAGTCCTGCTTTAGTCCTGCTTTACTCCTGCTTTAGTCCTGCTTTAGTCCTGCTTTAGTCCTGCTTTAGACCTGCTTTAGTCCTGCTTTAGTCCTGCTTTAGTCCTGCTTTAGTCCTGCTTTAGACCTGCTTTAGTCCTGCTTTAGTCCTGCTTTAGTCCTGCTTTACTCCTGCTTTACTCCTGCTTTAGTCCTGCTTTAGTCCTGCTTTAGTCCTGCTTTACTCCTGCTTTACTCCTGCTTTAGTCCTGCTTTAGTCCTGCTTTACTCGTGCTTTACTCCTTCTTTACTCCTGCTTTAGTCCTGCTTTAGTCCTGCTTTAGACCTGCTTTAGTCCGACTTTACTCCTGCTTTAGTCCTGCTTTAGTCCTGCTTTACTCCTTCTTTACTGCTGGTTTACTCCTGCTTTAGTCCTGCTTTAGTCCTGCTTTACTCCTGCTTTACTCCTGCTTTAGTCCTGCTTTAGTCCTGCTTTACTCGTGCTTTACTCCTTCTTTACTCCTGCTTTAGTCCTGCTTTAGTCCTGCTTTAGTCCTGCTTTAGTCCGACTTTACTCCTGCTTTAGTCCTGCTTTAGACCTGCTTTAGTCCTGCTTTAGTCCTGCTTTAGTCCTGCTTTAGACCTGCTTTAGACCTGCTTTAGTCCTGCTTTAGTCCTGCTTTAGTCCTGCTTTAGACCTGCTTTAGACCTGCTTTAGACCTGCTTTAGACCTGCTTTAGTCCTGCTTTAGACCTGCTTTAGTCCTGCTTTAGTCCTGCTTTAGTCCTGCTTTAGAGCTGCTTTAGTCCTGCTTTAGTCCTGCTTTAGTCCTGCTTTAGAGCTGCTTTAGTCCTGCTTTAGTCCTGCTTTAGTCCTGCTTTAGTCCTGCTTTAGTCCTGCTTTAGTCCTCCTGCTTTAGTCCTGCTTTAGTCCTGCTTTAGAGCTGCTTTAGACCTGCTTTAGTCCTGCTTTAGTCCTGCTTTAGACCTGCTTTAGTCCTGCTTTACTCCTGCTTTAGTCCTGCTTTAGTCCTGCTTTAGTCCTGCTTTAGACCTGCTTTAGTCCTGCTTTAGTCCTGCTTTAGTCCTGCTTTAGTCCTGCTTTAGACCTGCTTTAGACCTGCTTTAGACCTGCTTTAGACCTGCTTTAGTCCTGCTTTAGACCTGCTTTAGTCCTGCTTTAGTCCTGCTTTAGAGCTGCTTTAGTCCTGCTTTAGTCCTGCTTTAGTCCTGCTTTAGAGCTGCTTTAGTCCTGCTTTAGTCCTGCTTTAGTCCTGCTTTAGTCCTGCTTTAGTCCTCCTGCTTTAGTCCTGCTTTAGTCCTGCTTTAGAGCTGCTTTAGACCTGCTTTAGTCCTGCTTTAGTCCTGCTTTAGACCTGCTTTTGTCCTGCTTTACTCCTGCTTTAGTCCTGCTTTAGTCCTGCTTTAGTCCTGCTTTAGTCCTGCTTTACTCCTGCTTTACTCCTGCTTTAGTCCTGCTTTAGTCCTGCTTTACTCGTGCTTTACTTCTTCTTTACTCCTGCTTTAGTCCTGCTTTAGTCCTGCTTTACTCCTGCTTTAGTCCTGCTTTACTCCTGCTTTAGTCCTGCTTTAGTCCTGCTTTAGTCCTGCTTTAGACCTGCTTTAGTCCTGCTTTAGTCCTGCTTTAGACCTGCTTTAGTCCTGCTTTAGTCCTGCTTTAGTCCTGCTTTAGACCTGCTTTAGTCCTGCTTTAGTCCTGCTTTAGTCCTGCTTTAGTCCTGCTTTAGACCTGCTTTAGTCCTGCTTTAGACCTGCTTTAGTCCTGCTTTAGTCCTGCTTTAGAGCTGCTTTAGTCCTGCTTTAGACCTGCTTTAGTCCTGCTTTAGAGCTGCTTTAGTCCTGCTTTAGTCCTGCTTTAGTCCTGCTTTAGTCCTGCTTTAGTCCTCCTGCTTTAGTCCTGCTTTAGTCCTGCTTTAGTCCTCCTGCTTTAGTCCTGCTTTAGTCCTGCTTTAGTCCTGCTTTAGTCCTGCTTTAGTCCTGCTTTAGACCTGCTTTAGTCCTGCTTTAGACCTGCTTTAGTCCTGCTTTAGTCCTGCTTTAGAGCTGCTTTAGTCCTGCTTTAGACCTGCTTTAGTCCTGCTTTAGAGCTGCTTTAGTCCTGCTTTAGTCCTGCTTTAGTCCTGCTTTAGTCCTGCTTTACTCCTGCTTTAGTCCTGCTTTAGTCCTGCTTTAGTCCTGCTTTACTCCTGCTTTACTCCTGCTTTAGTCCTGCTTTAGTCCTGCTTTACTCGTGCTTTACTCCTTCTTTACTCCTGCTTTAGTCCTGCTTTAGTCCTGCTTTAGACCTGCTTTAGTCCTGCTTTAATCCTGCTTTAGACCTGCTTTAGTCCGACTTTACTCCTGCTTTAGTCCTGCTTTAGTCCTGCTTTACTCCTTCTTTACTGCTGGTTTACTCCTGCTTTAGTCCTGCTTTAGTCCTGCTTTACTCCTGCTTTACTCCTGCTTTAGTCCTGCTTTAGTCCTGCTTTACTCGTGCTTTACTCCTTCTTTACTCCTGCTTTAGTCCTGCTTTAGTCCTGCTTTAGTCCTGCTTTAGTCCTGCTTTAGTCCTGCTTTAGTCCGACTTTACTCCTGCTTTAGTCCTGCTTTAGACCTGCTTTAGTCCTGCTTTAGTCCTGCTTTAGACCTGCTTTAGTCCTGCTTTAGTCCTGCTTTAGACCTGCTTTAGACCTGCTTTAGTCCTGCTTTAGTCCTGCTTTAGTCCTGCTTTAGTCCTGCTTTAGTCCTGCTTTAGTCCTGCTTTAGACCTGCTTTAGTCCTGCTTTAGTCCTGCTTTAGAGCTGCTTTAGTCCTGCTTTAGTCCTGCTTTAGTCCTGCTTTAGTCCTGCTTTAGTCCTGCTTTAGTCCTCCTGCTTTAGTCCTGCTTTAGTCCTGCTTTAGTCCTGCTTTAGACCTGCTTTAGTCCTGCTTTAGACCTGCTTTAGTCCTGCTTTAGTCCTGCTTTAGAGCTGCTTTAGTCCTGCTTTAGACCTGCTTTAGTCCTGCTTTAGAGCTGCTTTAGTCCTGCTTTAGTCCTGCTTTAGTCCTGCTTTAGTCCTGCTTTACTCCTGCTTTAGTCCTGCTTTAGTCCTGCTTTAGTCCTGCTTTAGTCCTGCTTTAGTCCTGCTTTACTCCTGCTTTACTCCTGCTTTAGTCCTGCTTTAGTCCTGCTTTACTCGTGCTTTACTTCTTCTTTACTCCTGCTTTAGTCCTGCTTTAGACCTGCTTTAGTCCTGCTTTAGTCCTGCTTTACTCCTGCTTTAGTCCTGCTTTAGTCCTGCTTTAGTCCTGCTTTAGACCTGCTTTAGTCCTGCTTTAGTTCTGCTTTAGTCCTGCTTTAGACCTGCTTTAGACCTGCTTTAGTCCTGCTTTAGTCCTGCTTTAGTCCTGCTTTAGACCTGCTTTAGTCCTGCTTTAGACCTGCTTTAGTCCTGCTTTAGTCCTGCTTTAGAGCTGCTTTAGTCCTGCTTTAGACCTGCTTTAGTCCTGCTTTAGTCCTGCTTTAGTCCTGCTTTAGTCCTGCTTTAGTCCTGCTTTAGACCTGCTTTAGTCCTGCTTTAGTCCTGCTTTAGAGCTGCTTTAGTCCTGCTTTAGTCCTGCTTTAGTCCTGCTTTAGTCCTGCTTTAGTCCTGCTTTAGTCCTCCTGCTTTAGTCCTGCTTTAGTCCTGCTTTAGTCCTGCTTTAGACCTGCTTTAGTCCTGCTTTAGACCTGCTTTAGTCCTGCTTTAGTCCTGCTTTAGAGCTGCTTTAGTCCTGCTTTAGACCTGCTTTAGTCCTGCTTTAGAGCTGCTTTAGTCCTGCTTTAGTCCTGCTTTAGTCCTGCTTTAGTCCTGCTTTACTCCTGCTTTACTCCTGCTTTAGTCCTGCTTTAGTCCTGCTTTAGTCCTGCTTTACTCCTGCTTTACTCCTGCTTTAGTCCTGCTTTAGTCCTGCTTTACTCGTGCTTTACTCCTTCTTTACTCCTGCTTTAGTCCTGCTTTAGTCCTGCTTTAGACCTGCTTTAGTCCTGCTTTAATCCTGCTTTAGACCTGCTTTAGTCCGACTTTACTCCTGCTTTAGTCCTGCTTTAGTCCTGCTTTACTCCTTCTTTACTGCTGGTTTACTCCTGCTTTAGTCCTGCTTTAGTCCTGCTTTACTCCTGCTTTACTCCTGCTTTAGTCCTGCTTTAGTCCTGCTTTACTCGTGCTTTACTCCTTCTTTACTCCTGCTTTAGTCCTGCTTTAGTCCTGCTTTAGTCCTGCTTTAGTCCTGCTTTAGTCCGACTTTACTCCTGCTTTAGTCCTGCTTTAGACCTGCTTTAGTCCTGCTTTAGTCCTGCTTTAGTCCTGCTTTAGACCTGCTTTAGACCTGCTTTAGTCCTGCTTTAGTCCTGCTTTAGTCCTGCTTTAGACCTGCTTTAGACCTGCTTTAGACCTGCTTTAGTCCTGCTTTAGTCCTGCTTTAGTCCTGCTTTAGACCTGCTTTAGACCTGCTTTAGACCTGCTTTAGTCCTGCTTTAGTCCTGCTTTAGAGCTGCCTTAGTCCTGCTTTAGTCCTGCTTTAGTCCTGCTTTAGAGCTGCTTTAGTCCTGCTTTAGTCCTGCTTTAGTCCTGCTTTAGTCCTGCTTTAGTCCTCCTGCTTTAGTCCTGCTTTAGTCCTGCTTTAGAGCTGCTTTAGACCTGCTTTAGTCCTGCTTTAGTCCTGCTTTAGACCTGCTTTAGTCCTGCTTTACTCCTGCTTTAGTCCTGCTTTAGTCCTGCTTTAGTCCTGCTTTAGTCCTGCTTTAGTCCTGCTTTAGTCCTGCTTTAGACCTGCTTTAGACCTGCTTTAGACCTGCTTTAGACCTGCTTTAGTCCTGCTTTAGACCTGCTTTAGTCCTGCTTTAGTCCTGCTTTAGAGCTGCTTTAGTCCTGCTTTAGTCCTGCTTTAGTCCTGCTTTAGAGCTGCTTTAGTCCTGCTTTAGTCCTGCTTTAGTCCTGCTTTAGTCCTGCTTTAGTCCTCCTGCTTTAGTCCTGCTTTAGTCCTGCTTTAGTCCTGCTTTAGAGCTGCTTTAGACCTGCTTTAGTCCTGCTTTAGTCCTGCTTTAGTCCTGCTTTACTCCTGCTTTAGTCCTGCTTTAGTCCTGCTTTAGACCTGCTTTAGTCCTGCTTTAGTCCTGCTTTAGTCCTGCTTTAGTCCTGCTTTACTCCTGCTTTACTCCTGCTTTAGTCCTGCTTTAGTCCTGCTTTACTCGTGCTTTACTTCTTCTTTACTCCTGCTTTAGTCCTGCTTTAGACCTGCTTTAG
Organism: Eucyclogobius newberryi; assembly: GCF_026437365.1. Taxonomy (NCBI): domain Eukaryota; kingdom Metazoa; phylum Chordata; class Actinopteri; order Gobiiformes; family Gobiidae; genus Eucyclogobius; species Eucyclogobius newberryi. The sequence continues at coordinate 1,484,776 of NW_027316167.1, forward strand.
TCCTGCTTTACTCCTGCTTTAGTCCTGCTTTAGTCCTGCTTTAGTCCTGCTTTAGACCTGCTTTAGTCCTGCTTTAGTCCTGCTTTAGTCCTGCTTTAGACCTGCTTTAGACCTGCTTTAGTCCTGCTTTAGTCCTGCTTTAGTCCTGCTTTAGTCCTGCTTTAGACCTGCTTTAGTCCTGCTTTAGACCTGCTTTAGTCCTGCTTTAGTCCTGCTTTAGAGCTGCTTTAGTCCTGCTTTAGACCTGCTTTAGTCCTGCTTTAGAGCTGCTTTAGTCCTGCTTTAGTCCTGCTTTAGTCCTGCTTTAGTCCTGCTTTAGTCCTCCTGCTTTAGTCCTGCTTTAGTCCTGCTTTAGTCCTGCTTTAGACCTGCTTTAGTCCTGCTTTAGACCTGCTTTAGTCCTGCTTTAGTCCTGCTTTAGAGCTGCTTTAGTCCTGCTTTAGTCCTGCTTTAGTCCTGCTTTAGTCCTGCTTTAGTCCTCCTGCTTTAGTCCTGCTTTAGACCTGCTTTAGTCCTGCTTTAGACCTGCTTTAGACCTGCTTTAGTCCTGCTTTAGTCCTGCTTTAGTCCTGCTTTAGACCTGCTTTAGACCTGCTTTAGTCCTGCTTTAGTCCTGCTTTAGTCCTGCTTTAGACCTGCTTTAGTCCTGCTTTAGACCTGCTTTAGTCCTGCTTTAGTCCTGCTTTAGTCCTGCTTTAGTCCTGCTTTAGTCCTGCTTTACTCCTGCTTTAGTCCTGCTTTAGTCCTGCTTTAGTCCTGCTTTAGTCCTGCTTTAGACCTGCTTTAGTCCTGCTTTAGTCCTGCTTTAGACCTGCTTTAGTCCTGCTTTAGACCTGCTTTAGTCCTGCTTTAGTCCTGCTTTAGTCCTGCTTTAGTCCTGCTTTACTCCTGCTTTAGTCCTGCTTTAGTCCTGCTTTAGTCCTGCTTTAGTCCTGCTTTAGTCCTGCTTTAGTCCTGCTTTAGTCCTGCTTTACTCCTGCTTTAGTCCTGCTTTAGACCTGCTTTAGTCCTGCTTTAGTCCTGCTTTAGTCCTGCTTTAGACCTGCTTTAGTCCTGCTTTAGACCTGCTTTAGTCCTGCTTTAGTCCTGCTTTAGTCCTGCTTTAGTCCTGCTTTAGTCCTGCTTTACTCCTGCTTTAGTCCTGCTTTAGTCCTGCTTTAGTCCTGCTTTAGTCCTGCTTTAGACCTGCTTTAGTCCTGCTTTAGTCCTGCTTTAGACCTGCTTTAGTCCTGCTTTAGACCTGCTTTAGTCCTGCTTTAGTCCTGCTTTAGTCCTGCTTTAGTCCTGCTTTACTCCTGCTTTAGTCCTGCTTTAGTCCTGCTTTAGTCCTGCTTTAGTCCTGCTTTAGTCCTGCTTTAGTCCTGCTTTAGTCCTGCTTTACTCCTGCTTTAGTCCTGCTTTAGACCTGCTTTAGACCTGCTTTAGTCCTGCTTTAGACCTGCTTTAGTCCTGCTTTAGTCCTGCTTTAGAGCTGCTTTAGTACTGCTTTAGTCCTGCTTTAGTCCTGCTTTAGAGCTGCTTTAGTCCTGCTTTAGTCCTGCTTTAGTCCTGCTTTAGTCCTGCTTTAGTCCTCCTGCTTTAGTCCTGCTTTAGTCCTGCTTTAGAGCTGCTTTAGACCTGCTTTAGTCCTGCTTTAGTCCTGCTTTAGACCTGCTTTTGTCCTGCTTTACTCCTGCTTTAGTCCTGCTTTAGTCCTGCTTTAGTCCTGCTTTAGTCCTGCTTTAGTCCTGCTTTACTCCTGCTTTACTCCTGCTTTAGTCCTGCTTTAGTCCTGCTTTACTCGTGCTTTACTTCTTCTTTACTCCTGCTTTAGTCCTGCTTTAGACCTGCTTTAGTCCTGCTTTAGTCCTGCTTTACTCCTGCTTTAGTCCTGCTTTAGTCCTGCTTTAGTCCTGCTTTAGACCTGCTTTAGTCCTGCTTTAGTCCTGCTTTAGTCCTGCTTTAGACCTGCTTTAGACCTGCTTTAGTCCTGCTTTAGTCCTGCTTTAGTCCTGCTTTAGTCCTGCTTTAGACCTGCTTTAGTCCTGCTTTAGACCTGCTTTAGTCCTGCTTTAGTCCTGCTTTAGAGCTGCTTTAGTCCTGCTTTAGACCTGCTTTAGTCCTGCTTTAGTCCTGCTTTAGTCCTGCTTTAGTCCTGCTTTAGTCCTGCTTTAGTCCTGCTTTAGACCTGCTTTAGTCCTGCTTTAGTCCTGCTTTAGAGCTGCTTTAGTCCTGCTTTAGTCCTGCTTTAGTCCTGCTTTAGTCCTGCTTTAGTCCTCCTGCTTTAGTCCTGCTTTAGTCCTGCTTTAGTCCTGCTTTAGACCTGCTTTAGTCCTGCTTTAGACCTGCTTTAGTCCTGCTTTAGTCCTGCTTTAGAGCTGCTTTAGTCCTGCTTTAGACCTGCTTTAGTCCTGCTTTAGAGCTGCTTTAGTCCTGCTTTAGTCCTGCTTTAGTCCTGCTTTAGTCCTGCTTTACTCCTGCTTTACTCCTGCTTTAGTCCTGCTTTAGTCCTGCTTTAGTCCTGCTTTACTCCTGCTTTACTCCTGCTTTAGTCCTGCTTTAGTCCTGCTTTACTCGTGCTTTACTCCTTCTTTACTCCTGCTTTAGTCCTGCTTTAGTCCTGCTTTAGACCTGCTTTAGTCCTGCTTTAATCCTGCTTTAGACCTGCTTTAGTCCGACTTTACTCCTGCTTTAGTCCTGCTTTAGTCCTGCTTTACTCCTTCTTTACTGCTGGTTTACTCCTGCTTTAGTCCTGCTTTAGTCCTGCTTTACTCCTGCTTTACTCCTGCTTTAGTCCTGCTTTAGTCCTGCTTTACTCGTGCTTTACTCCTTCTTTACTCCTGCTTTAGTCCTGCTTTAGTCCTGCTTTAGTCCTGCTTTAGTCCTGCTTTAGTCCTGCTTTAGTCCGACTTTACTCCTGCTTTAGTCCTGCTTTAGACCTGCTTTAGTCCTGCTTTAGTCCTGCTTTAGTCCTGCTTTAGACCTGCTTTAGACCTGCTTTAGTCCTGCTTTAGTCCTGCTTTAGTCCTGCTTTAGACCTGCTTTAGACCTGCTTTAGACCTGCTTTAGTCCTGCTTTAGTCCTGCTTTAGTCCTGCTTTAGACCTGCTTTAGACCTGCTTTAGACCTGCTTTAGTCCTGCTTTAGTCCTGCTTTAGAGCTGCTTTAGTCCTGCTTTAGTCCTGCTTTAGTCCTGCTTTAGAGCTGCTTTAGTCCTGCTTTAGTCCTGCTTTAGTCCTGCTTTAGTCCTGCTTTAGTCCTGCTTTAGTCCTCCTGCTTTAGTCCTGCTTTAGTCCTGCTTTAGAGCTGCTTTAGACCTGCTTTAGTCCTGCTTTAGTCCTGCTTTAGACCTGCTTTAGTCCTGCTTTACTCCTGCTTTAGTCCTGCTTTAGTCCTGCTTTAGTCCTGCTTTAGACCTGCTTTAGTCCTGCTTTAGTCCTGCTTTAGTCCTGCTTTAGTCCTGCTTTAGACCTGCTTTAGACCTGCTTTAGACCTGCTTTAGACCTGCTTTAGTCCTGCTTTAGACCTGCTTTAGTCCTGCTTTAGTCCTGCTTTAGAGCTGCTTTAGTCCTGCTTTAGTCCTGCTTTAGTCCTGCTTTAGAGCTGCTTTAGTCCTGCTTTAGTCCTGCTTTAGTCCTGCTTTAGTCCTGCTTTAGTCCTCCTGCTTTAGTCCTGCTTTAGTCCTGCTTTATTCCTGCTTTAGAGCTGCTTTAGACCTGCTTTAGTCCTGCTTTAGTCCTGCTTTAGTCCTGCTTTACTCCTGCTTTAGTCCTGCTTTAGTCCTGCTTTAGACCTGCTTTAGTCCTGCTTTAGTCCTGCTTTAGTCCTGCTTTAGTCCTGCTTTACTCCTGCTTTACTCCTGCTTTAGTCCTGCTTTAGTCCTGCTTTACTCGTGCTTTACTTCTTCTTTACTCCTGCTTTAGTCCTGCTTTAGACCTGCTTTAGTCCTGCTTTAGTCCTGCTTTACTCCTGCTTTAGTCCTGCTCTAGTCCTGCTTTAGTCCTGCTTTAGACCTGCTTTAGTCCTGCTTTAGTCCTGCTTTAGTCCTGCTTTAGACCTGCTTTAGACCTGCTTTAGTCCTGCTTTAGTCCTGCTTTAGTCCTGCTTTAGTCCTGCTTTAGACCTGCTTTAGTCCTGCTTTAGACCTGCTTTAGTCCTGCTTTAGTCCTGCTTTAGAGCTGCTTTAGTCCTGCTTTAGACCTGCTTTAGTCCTGCTTTAGAGCTGCTTTAGTCCTGCTTTAGTCCTGCTTTAGTCCTGCTTTAGTCCTGCTTTAGTCCTCCTGCTTTAGTCCTGCTTTAGTCCTGCTTTAGTCCTGCTTTAGACCTGCTTTAGTCCTGCTTTAGACCTGCTTTAGTCCTGCTTTAGTCCTGCTTTAGAGCTGCTTTAGTCCTGCTTTAGTCCTGCTTTAGTCCTGCTTTAGTCCTGCTTTAGTCCTCCTGCTTTAGTCCTGCTTTAGACCTGCTTTAGTCCTGCTTTAGACCTGCTTTAGTCCTGCTTTAGTCCTGCTTTAGTCCTGCTTTAGTCCTGCTTTAGACCTGCTTTAGTCCTGCTTTAGTACTGCTTTAGTCCTGCTTTAGTCCTGCTTTAGACCTGCTTTAGTCCTGCTTTAGACCTGCTTTAGTCCTGCTTTAGTCCTGCTTTACTCCTGCTTTAGTCCTGCTTTAGTCCTGCTTTAGACCTGCTTTAGTCCTGCTTTAATCCTGCTTTAGTCCTGCTTTAGTCCTGCTTTAGTCCTGCTTTAGACCTGCTTTAGTCCTGCTTTAGTCCTGCTTTAGACCTGCTTTAGACCTGCTTTAGTCCTGCTTTAGTCCTGCTTTAGTCCTGCTTTAGTCCTGCTTTAGTCCTGCTTTAGTCCTGCTTTAGACCTGCTTTAGTCCTGCTTTAGTCCTGCTTTTGTCCTGCTTTAGACCTGCTTTAGTCCTGCTTTGGACCTGTTTTAGTCCTGCTTTAGTCCTGCTCTAGTCCTGCTTTACTCCTGCTTTACTCCTGCTTTACTCCTGCTTTACTCCTGCTTTACTCCTGCTTTAGTCCTGCTTTAGTCCTGCTTTAGTCCTGCTTTAGACCTGCTTTAGTCCTGCTTTACTCCTGCTTTACTCCTGCTTTACTCCTGCTTTACTCCTGCTTTACTCCTGCTTTAGTCCTGCTTTAGACCTGCTTTAGTCCTGCTTTAGTCCTGCTTTACTCCTGCTTTAGTCCTGCTTTACTCCTGCTTTAGTCCTGCTTTTGTCCTGCTTTAGACCTGCTTTAGTCCTGCTTTAGACCTGCTTTAGTCCTGCTTTAGACCTGCTTTAGTCCTGCTTTACTCCTGCTTTACTCCTGCTTTACTCCTGCTTTACTCCTGCTTTAGTCCTGCTTTACTCCTGCTTTACTCCTGCTTTAGACCTGCTTTAGTCCTGCTTTAGTCCTGCTTTACTCCTGCTTTAGTCCTGCTTTACTCCTGCTTTAGTCCTGCTTTACTCCTGCTTTAGTCCTGCTTTACTCCTGCTTTAGTCCTGCTTTACTCCTGCTTTAGTCCTGCTTTAGTCCTGCTTTAGTCCTGCTTTTGTCCTGCTTTAGTCCTGCTTTAGTCCTGCTTTACTCCTGCTTTAGTCCTGCTTTACTCCTGCTTTAGTCCTGCTTTAGTCCTGCTTTAGTCCTGCTTTTGTCCTGCTTTAGTCCTGCTTTAGACCTGCTTTAGTCCTGCTTTAGTCCTGCTTTAGTCCTGCTTTACTCCTGCTTTAGTCCTGCTTTAGTCCTGCTTTAGTCCTGCTTTAGTCCTGCTTTACTCCTGCTTTAGTCCTGCTTTCGACCTGCTTTAGACTTGCTTTAGACCTGCTTTAGTCCTGCTTTAGTCCTGCTTTAGAGCTGCTTTAGTCCTGCTTTAGTCCTGCTTTAGTCCTGCTTTAGAGCTGCTTTAGTCCTGCTTTAGTCCTGCTTTAGTCCTGCTTTAGTCCTGCTTTAGTCCTCCTGCTTTAGTCCTGCTTTAGTCCTGCTTTAGAGCTGCTTTAGACCTGCTTTAGTCCTGCTTTAGTCCTGCTTTAGACCTGCTTTAGTCCTGCTTTACTCCTGCTTTAGTCCTGCTTTAGTCCTGCTTTAGTCCTGCTTTAGACCTGCTTTAGTCCTGCTTTAGTCCTGCTTTAGTCCTGCTTTAGTCCTGCTTTAGACCTGCTTTAGACCTGCTTTAGACCTGCTTTAGACCTGCTTTAGTCCTGCTTTAGACCTGCTTTAGTCCTGCTTTAGTCCTGCTTTAGAGCTGCTTTAGTCCTGCTTTAGTCCTGCTTTAGTCCTGCTTTAGAGCTGCTTTAGTCCTGCTTTAGTCCTGCTTTAGTCCTGCTTTAGTCCTGCTTTAGTCCTCCTGCTTTAGTCCTGCTTTAGTCCTGCTTTAGTCCTGCTTTAGAGCTGCTTTAGACCTGCTTTAGTCCTGCTTTAGTCCTGCTTTAGACCTGCTTTTGTCCTGCTTTACTCCTGCTTTAGTCCTGCTTTAGTCCTGCTTTAGTCCTGCTTTAGTCCTGCTTTACTCCTGCTTTACTCCTGCTTTAGTCCTGCTTTAGTCCTGCTTTACTCGTGCTTTACTTCTTCTTTACTCCTGCTTTAGTCCTGCTTTAGACCTGCTTTAGTCCTGCTTTAGTCCTGCTTTACTCCTGCTTTAGTCCTGCTTTAGTCCTGCTTTAGTCCTGCTTTAGACCTGCTTTAGTCCTGCTTTAGTCCTGCTTTAGTCCTGCTTTAGACCTGCTTTAGACCTGCTTTAGTCCTGCTTTAGTCCTGCTTTAGTCCTGCTTTAGTCCTGCTTTAGACCTGCTTTAGTCCTGCTTTAGACCTGCTTTAGTCCTGCTTTAGTCCTGCTTTAGAGCTGCTTTAGTCCTGCTTTAGACCTGCTTTAGTCCTGCTTTAGAGCTGCTTTAGTCCTGCTTTAGTCCTGCTTTAGTCCTGCTTTAGTCCTGCTTTAGTCCTCCTGCTTTAGTCCTGCTTTAGTCCTGCTTTAGTCCTGCTTTAGACCTGCTTTAGTCCTGCTTTAGACCTGCTTTAGTCCTGCTTTAGTCCTGCTTTAGAGCTGCTTTAGTCCTGCTTTAGTCCTGCTTTAGTCCTGCTTTAGTCCTGCTTTAGTCCTCCTGCTTTAGTCCTGCTTTAGACCTGCTTTAGTCCTGCTTTAGACCTGCTTTAGTCCTGCTTTAGTCCTGCTTTAGTCCTGCTTTAGTCCTGCTTTAGACCTGCTTTAGTCCTGCTTTAGTACTGCTTTAGTCCTGCTTTAGTCCTGCTTTAGTCCTGCTTTAGGCCTGCTTTAGTCCTGCTTTAGTCCTGCTTTAGACCTGCTTTAGTCCTGCTTTAGTCCTGCTTTACTCCTGCTTTAGTCCTGCTTTAGTCCTGCTTTAGACCTGCTTTAGACCTGCTTTAGTCCTGCTTTAGTCCTGCTTTAGTCCTGCTTTAGTCCTGCTTTAGTCCTACTTTAGACCTGCTTTAGTCCTGCTTTAGTCCTGCTTTAGACCTGCTTTAGTCCTGCTTTAGTCCTGCTTTAGTCCTGCTTTAGTCCTGCTTTAGTCCTGCTTTAGACCTGCTTTAGTCCTGCTTTAGTCCTGCTTTTGTCCTGCTTTAGACCTGCTTTAGTCCTGCTTTGGACCTGTTTTAGTCCTGCTTTAGTCCTGCTCTAGTCCTGCTTTACTCCTGCTTTACTCCTGCTTTACTCCTGCTTTACTCCTGCTTTAGTCCTGCTTTAGTCCTGCTTTAGTCCTGCTTTAGACCTGCTTTAGTCCTGCTTTACTCCTGCTTTAGTCCTGCTTTACTCCTGCTTTACTCCTGCTTTACTCCTGCTTTACTCCTGCTTTAGTCCTGCTTTAGACCTGCTTTAGTCCTGCTTTAGTCCTGCTTTACTCCTGCTTTAGTCCTGCTTTACTCCTGCTTTAGTCCTGCTTTTGTCCTGCTTTAGACCTGCTTTAGTCCTGCTTTAGACCTGCTTTAGTCCTGCTTTAGACCTGCTTTAGTCCTGCTTTACTCCTGCTTTACTCCTGCTTTACTCCTGCTTTACTCCTGCTTTAGTCCTGCTTTACTCCTGCTTTACTCCTGCTTTAGACCTGCTTTAGTCCTGCTTTAGTCCTGCTTTACTCCTGCTTTAGTCCTGCTTTACTCCTGCTTTAGTCCTGCTTTACTCCTGCTTTAGTCCTGCTTTACTCCTGCTTTAGTCCTGCTTTACTCCTGCTTTAGTCCTGCTTTAGTCCTGCTTTAGTCCTGCTTTTGTCCTGCTTTAGTCCTGCTTTAGTCCTGCTTTACTCCTGCTTTAGTCCTGCTTTACTCCTGCTTTAGTCCTGCTTTAGTCCTGCTTTAGTCCTGCTTTTGTCCTGCTTTAGTCCTGCTTTAGACCTGCTTTAGTCCTGCTTTAGTCCTGCTTTAGTCCTGCTTTACTCCTGCTTTAGTCCTGCTTTAGTCCTGCTTTAGTCCTGCTTTAGTCCTGCTTTACTCCTGCTTTAGTCCTGCTTTCGACCTGCTTTAGACCTGCTTTAGTCCTGCTTTAGTCCTGCTTTAGTCCTGCTTTACTCCTGCTTTAGTCCTGCTTTAGTCCTGCTTTAGTCCTGCTTTACTCCTGCTTTAGTCCTGCTTTACTCCTGCTTTAGTCCTGCTTTCGACCTGCTTTAGACCTGCTTTAGTCCTGCTTTAGTCCTGCTTTAGTCCTGCTTTAGTCCTGCTTTAGTCCTGCTTTACTCCTGCTTTAGTCGTGCTTTACTCCTGCTTTAGTCCTGCTTTAGTCCTGCTTTAGTCCTGCTTTAGTCCGACTTTACTCCTGCTTTAGTCCTGCTTTAGTCCTGCTTTACTCCTGCTTTAGTCCTGCTTTAGTCCTGCTTTAGTCCTGCTTTAGACCTGCTTTAGTCCTGCTTTAGTCTTGCTTTAGTCTTGCTTTAGTCCTGCTTTAGTCCTGCTTTAGACCTGCTTTAGTCCTGCTTTAGTCCTGCTTTAGTCCTGCTTTAGTCCTGCTTTAGACCTGCTTTAGTCCTGCTTTAGACCTGCTTTAGTCCTGCTTTAGTCCTGCTTTAGAGCTGCTTTAGTCCTGCTTTAGTCCTGCTTTAGTCCTGCTTTAGAGCTGCTTTAGTCCTGCTTTAGTCCTGCTTTAGTCCTGCTTTAGTCCTGCTTTAGTCCTCCTGCTTTAGTCCTGCTTTAGTCCTGCTTTAGTCCTGCTTTAGACCTGCTTTAGTCCTCCTGCTTTAGTCCTGCTTTAGACCTGCTTTAGTCCTGCTTTAGTCCTGCTTTAGTCCTGCTTTAGACCTGCTTTAGTCCTGCTTTAGTACTGCTTTAGTCCTGCTTTAGTCCTGCTTTAGTCCTGCTTTAGACCTGCTTTAGTCCTGCTTTAGACCTGCTTTAGTCCTGCTTTACTCCTGCTTTACTCCTGCTTTACTCCTGCTTTACTCCTGCTTTAGTCCTGCTTTAGTCCTGCTTTAGACCTGCTTTAGACCTGCTTTAGTCCTGCTTTAGTCCTGCTTTAGTCCTGCTTTAGACCTGCTTTAGTCCTGCTTTAGTCCTGCTTTTGTCCTGCTTTAGACCTGCTTTAGTCCTGCTTTGGACCTGTTTTAGTCCTGCTTTAGTCCTGCTCTAGTCCTGCTTTACTCCTGCTTTACTCCTGCTTTACTCCTGCTTTACTCCTGCTTTAGTCCTGCTTTAGTCCTGCTTTAGTCCTGCTTTAGACCTGCTTTAGTCCTGCTTTACTCCTGCTTTAGTCCTGCTTTAGTCCTGCTTTAGTCCTGCTTTAGTCCTGCTTTAGACCTGCTTTAGTCCTGCTTTAGTCCTGCTTTAGTCCTGCTTTAGAGCTGCTTTAGTCCTGCTTTAGTCCTGCTTTAGTCCTGCTTTAATCCTGCTTTAGACCTGCTTTAGTCCTGCTTTAGTCCTGCTTTAGTCCTGCTTTACTCCTGCTTTAGTCCTGCTTTAGTCCTGCTTTAGACCTGCTTTAGTCCTGCTTTAGACCTGCTTTAGTCCTGCTTTAGTCCTGCTTTAGTCCTGCTTTAGTCCTGCTTTAGACCTGCTTTAGACCTGCTTTAGTCCTGCTTTAGTCCTGCTTTAGTCCTGCTTTAGTCCTGCTTTAGACCTGCTTTAGTCCTGCTTTAGTCCTGCTTTTGTCCTGCTTTAGACCTGCTTTAGTCCTGCTTTGGACCTGTTTTAGTCCTGCTTTAGTCCTGCTCTAGTCCTGCTTTAGTCCTGCTTTACTCCTGCTTTACTCCTGCTTTACTCCTGCTTTAGTCCTGCTTTAGTCCTGCTTTAGTCCTGCTTTAGTCCTGCTTTAGACCTGCTTTAGTCCTGCTTTACTCCTGCTTTACTCCTGCTTTACTCCTGCTTTACTCCTGCTTTAGTTCTGCTTTAGTCCTGCTTTAGTCCTGCTTTAGACCTGCTTTAGTCCTGCTTTAGTCCTGCTTTAGACCTGCTTTAGACCTGCCTTAGACCTGCTTTAGTCCTGCTTTAGTCCTGCTTTACTCCTGCTTTAGTCCTGCTTTACTCCTGCTTTAGTCCTGCTTTTGTCCTGCTTTAGACCTGCTTTAGTCCTGCTTTAGACCTGCTTTAGTCCTGCTTTAGACCTGCTTTACTCCTGCTTTACTCCTGCTTTACTCCTGCTTTACTCCTGCTTTAGTCCTGCTTTAGTCCTGCTTTACTCCTGCTTTACTCCTGCTTTAGACCTGCTTTAGTCCTGCTTTAGTCCTGCTTTACTCCTGCTTTAGTCCTGCTTTACTCCTGCTTTAGTCTTGCTTTACTCCTGCTTTAGTCCTGCTTTACTCCTGCTTTAGTCCTGCTTTAGTCCTGCTTTAGTCCTGCTTTAGACCTGCTTTAGTCCTGCTTTAGTCCTGCTTTAGTCCTGCTTTAGACCTGCTTTAGACCTGCTTTAGTCCTGCTTTAGTCCTGCTTTAGTCCTGCTTTAGACCTGCTTTAGTCCTGCTTTAGACCTGCTTTAGTCCTGCTTTAGTCCTGCTTTAGTCCTGCTTTAGTCCTGCTTTACTCCTGCTTTAGTCCTGCTTTAGTCCTGCTTTAGTCCTGCTTTAGTCCTGCTTTAGACCTGCTTTAGTCCTGCTTTAGTCCTGCTTTAGACCTGCTTTAGTCGTGCTTTAGACCTGCTTTAGTCCTGCTTTAGTCCTGCTTTAGTCCTGCTTTAGTCCTGCTTTACTCCTGCTTTAGTCCTGCTTTAGTCCTGCTTTAGTCCTGCTTTAGTCCTGCTTTACTCCTGCTTTAGTCCTGCTTTAGTCCTGCTTTAGTCCTGCTTTAGACCTGCTTTAGTCCTGCTTTAGTCCTGCTTTAGTCCTGCTTTACTCCTGCTTTAGTCCTGCTTTAGTCCTGCTTTAGTCCTGCTTTAGTCCTGCTTTACTCCTGCTTTAGTCCTGCTTTAGACCTGCTTTAGACCTGCTTTAGTCCTGCTTTAGACCTGCTTTAGTCCTGCTTTAGTCCTGCTTTAGAGCTGCTTTAGTCCTGCTTTAGTCCTGCTTTAGTCCTGCTTTAGAGCTGCTTTAGTCCTGCTTTAGTCCTGCTTTAGTCCTGCTTTAGTCCTGCTTTAGAGCTGCTTTAAACCTGCTTTAGTCCTGCTTTAGTCCTGCTTTAGACCTGCTTTAGTCCTGCTTTAGTCCTGCTTTACTCGTGCTTTACTCCTGCTTTAGTCCTGCTTTAGTCCTGCTTTACTCCTGCTTTAGTCCTGCTTTAGTCCTGCTTTAGTCCTGCTTTAGACCTGCTTTAGTCCTGCTTTAGTCCTGCTTTAGTCCTGCTTTAGACCTGCTTTAGACCTGCTTTAGTCCTGCTTTACTTCTTCTTTACTCCTGCTTTAGTCCTGCTTTAGACCTGCTTTAGTCCTGCTTTAGTCCTGCTTTACTCCTGCTTTAGTCCTGCTTTAGTCCTGCTTTAGTCCTGCTTTAGACCTGCTTTAGTCCTGCTTTAGTCCTGCTTTAGTCCTGCTTTAGACCTGCTTTAGACCTGCTTTAGTCCTGCTTTAGTCCTGCTTTAGTCCTGCTTTAGTCCTGCTTTAGACCTGCTTTAGTCCTGCTTTAGACCTGCTTTAGTCCTGCTTTAGTCCTGCTTTAGAGCTGCTTTAGTCCTGCTTTAGACCTGCTTTAGTCCTGCTTTAGAGCTGCTTTAGTCCTGCTTTAGTCCTGCTTTAGTCCTGCTTTAGTCCTCCTGCTTTAGTCCTGCTTTAGTCCTGCTTTAGTCCTGCTTTAGACCTGCTTTAGTCCTGCTTTAGACCTGCTTTAGTCCTGCTTTAGTCCTGCTTTAGAGCTGCTTTAGTCCTGCTTTAGACCTGCTTTAGTCCTGCTTTAGAGCTGCTTTAGTCCTGCTTTAGTCCTGCTTTAGTCCTGCTTTAGTCCTGCTTTACTCCTGCTTTACTCCTGCTTTAGTCCTGCTTTACTCCTGCTTTACTCCTGCTTTAGTCCTGCTTTAGTCCTGCTTTACTCGTGCTTTACTCCTTCTTTACTCCTGCTTTAGTCCTGCTTTAGTCCTGCTTTAGACCTGCTTTAGTCCTGCTTTAATCCTGCTTTAGACCTGCTTTAGTCCGACTTTACTCCTGCTTTAGTCCTGCTTTAGTCCTGCTTTACTCCTTCTTTACTGCTGGTTTACTCCTGCTTTAGTCCTGCTTTAGTCCTGCTTTACTCCTGCTTTACTCCTGCTTTAGTCCTGCTTTAGTCCTGCTTTACTCGTGCTTTACTCCTTCTTTACTCCTGCTTTAGTCCTGCTTTAGTCCTGCTTTAGTCCTGCTTTAGTCCTGCTTTAGTCCTGCTTTAGTCCGACTTTACTCCTGCTTTAGTCCTGCTTTAGACCTGCTTTAGTCCTGCTTTAGTCCTGCTTTAGTCCTGCTTTAGACCTGCTTTAGACCTGCTTTAGTCCTGCTTTAGTCCTGCTTTAGTCCTGCTTTAGTCCTGCTTTAGTCCTGCTTTAGAGCTGCTTTAGTCCTGCTTTAGACCTGCTTTAGTCCTGCTTTAGACCTGCTTTAGTCCTGCTTTAGACCTGCTTTAGACCTGCTTTAGACCTGCTTTAGACCTGCTTTAGTCCTGCTTTAGTCCTGCTTTAGTCCTGCTTTAGTCCTGCTTTAGAGCTGCTTTAGTCCTGCTTTAGACCTGCTTTAGTCCTGCTTTAGACCTGCTTTAGACCTGCTTTAGACCTGCTTTAGACCTGCTTTAGTCCTGCTTTAGACCTGCTTTAGTCCTGCTTTAGTCCTGCTTTAGAGCTGCTTTAGTCCTGCTTTAGTCCTGCTTTAGTCCTGCTTTAGAGCTGCTTTAGTCCTGCTTTACTCCTGCTTTAGACCTGCTTTAGTCCTGCTTTAGACCTGCTTTAGTCCTGCTTTACTCCTGCTTTACTCCTGCTTTACTCCTGCTTTACTCCTGCTTTACTCCTGCTTTAGTCCTGCTTTAGACCTGCTTTAGTCCTGCTTTAGTCCTGCTTTAGACCTGCTTTAGTCCTGCTTTAGTCCTGCTTTAGACCTGCTTTAGACCTGCCTTAGACCTGCTTTAGTCCTGCTTTAGTCCTGCTTTACTCCTGCTTTAGTCCTGCTTTACTCCTGCTTTAGTCCTGCTTTTGTCCTGCTTTAGACCTGCTTTAGTCCTGCTTTAGACCTGCTTTAGTCCTGCTTTAGACCTGCTTTAGTCCTGCTTTACTCCTGCTTTACTCCTGCTTTACTCCTGCTTTACTCCTGCTTTAGTCCTGCTTTACTCCTGCTTTACTCCTGCTTTAGACCTGCTTTAGTCCTGCTTTAGTCCTGCTTTACTCCTGCTTTAGTCCTGCTTTACTCCTGCTTTAGTCCTGCTTTACTCCTGCTTTAGTCCTGCTTTACTCCTGCTTTAGTCCTGCTTTAGTCCTGCTTTAGTCCTGCTTTAGTCCTGCTTTAGACCTGCTTTACTCCTGCTTTAGTCCTGCTTTAGACCTGCTTTAGTCCTGCTTTAGTCCTGCTTTAGTCCTGCTTTAGACCTGCTTTAGACCTGCTTTAGTCCTGCTTTAGTCCTGCTTTAGTCCTGCTTTAGACCTGCTTTAGTCCTGCTTTAGACCTGCTTTAGTCCTGCTTTACTCCTGCTTTAGTCCTGCTTTAGTCCTGCTTTAGTCCTGCTTTAGTCCTGCTTTAGACCTGCTTTAGTCCTGCTTTAGTCCTGCTTTAGACCTGCTTTAGTCCTGCTTTAGACCTGCTTTAGTCCTGCTTTAGTCCTGCTTTAGTCCTGCTTTAGTCCTGCTTTACTCCTGCTTTAGTCCTGCTTTAGTCCTGCTTTAGTCCTGCTTTAGTCCTGCTTTACTCCTGCTTTAGTCCTGCTTTAGTCCTGCTTTAGTCCTGCTTTAGACCTGCTTTAGTCCTGCTTTAGTCCTGCTTTAGTCCTGCTTTACTCCTGCTTTAGTCCTGCTTTAGTCCTGCTTTAGTCCTGCTTTACTCCTGCTTTAGTCCTGCTTTAGACCTGCTTTAGACCTGCTTTAGTCCTGCTTTAGACCTGCTTTAGTCCTGCTTTAGTCCTGCTTTAGAGCTGCTTTAGTCCTGCTTTAGTCCTGCTTTAGTCCTGCTTTAGAGCTGCTTTAGTCCTGCTTTAGTCCTGCTTTAGTCCTGCTTTAGTCCTTCTTTAGTCCTCCTGCTTTAGTCCTGCTTTAGTCCTGCTTTAGAGCTGCTTTAGACCTGCTTTAGTCCTGCTTTAGTCCTGCTTTAGACCTGCTTTAGTCCTGCTTTAGTCCTGCTTTAGTCCTGCTTTACTCGTGCTTTACTCCTGCTTTAATCCTGCTTTAGTCCTGCTTTACTCGTGCTTTACTTCTTCTTTACTCCTGCTTTAGTCCTGCTTTAGACCTGCTTTAGTCCTGCTTTAGTCCTGCTTTACTCCTGCTTTAGTCCTGCTTTAGTCCTGCTTTAGTCCTGCTTTAGACCTGCTTTAGTCCTGCTTTAGTCCTGCTTTAGTCCTGCTTTAGACCTGCTTTAGACCTGCTTTAGTCCTGCTTTAGTCCTGCTTTAGTCCTGCTTTAGTCCTGCTTTAGACCTGCTTTAGTCCTGCTTTAGACCTGCTTTAGTCCTGCTTTAGTCCTGCTTTAGAGCTGCTTTAGTCCTGCTTTAGACCTGCTTTAGTCCTGCTTTAGAGCTGCTTTAGTCCTGCTTTAGTCCTGCTTTAGTCCTGCTTTAGTCCTGCTTTAGTCCTCCTGCTTTAGTCCTGCTTTAGTCCTGCTTTAGTCCTGCTTTAGACCTGCTTTAGTCCTGCTTTAGACCTGCTTTAGTCCTGCTTTAGTCCTGCTTTAGAGCTGCTTTAGTCCTGCTTTAGACCTGCTTTAGTCCTGCTTTAGAGCTGCTTTAGTCCTGCTTTAGTCCTGCTTTAGTCCTGCTTTAGTCCTGCTTTACTCCTGCTTTACTCCTGCTTTAGTCCTGCTTTAGTCCTGCTTTAGTCCTGCTTTACTCCTGCTTTAGTCCTGCTTTAGTCCTGCTTTACTCGTGCTTTACTCCTTCTTTACTCCTGCTTTAGTCCTGCTTTAGTCCTGCTTTAGACCTGCTTTAGTCCTGCTTTAATCCTGCTTTAGACCTGCTTTAGTCCGACTTTACTCCTGCTTTAGTCCTGCTTTAGTCCTGCTTTACTCCTTCTTTACTGCTGGTTTACTCCTGCTTTAGTCCTGCTTTAGTCCTGCTTTACTCCTGCTTTACTCCTGCTTTAGTCCTGCTTTAGTCCTGCTTTACTCGTGCTTTACTCCTTCTTTACTCCTGCTTTAG
Source organism: Eucyclogobius newberryi (assembly GCF_026437365.1). Classification (NCBI taxonomy): domain Eukaryota; kingdom Metazoa; phylum Chordata; class Actinopteri; order Gobiiformes; family Gobiidae; genus Eucyclogobius; species Eucyclogobius newberryi. The sequence goes on from NW_027316167.1 coordinate 1,500,392, forward strand.
TCCTGCTTTAGTCCTGCTTTAGTCCTGCTTTAGTCCTGCTTTAGTCCTGCTTTAGTCCGACTTTACTCCTGCTTTAGTCCTGCTTTAGACCTGCTTTAGTCCTGCTTTAGTCCTGCTTTAGTCCTGCTTTAGACCTGCTTTAGACCTGCTTTAGTCCTGCTTTAGTCCTGCTTTAGTCCTGCTTTAGACCTGCTTTAGACCTGCTTTAGACCTGCTTTAGACCTGCTTTAGTCCTGCTTTAGACCTGCTTTAGTCCTGCTTTAGTCCTGCTTTAGAGCTGCTTTAGTCCTGCTTTAGTCCTGCTTTAGTCCTGCTTTAGAGCTGCTTTAGTCCTGCTTTACTCCTGCTTTAGACCTGCTTTAGTCCTGCTTTAGACCTGCTTTAGTCCTGCTTTACTCCTGCTTTACTCCTGCTTTACTCCTGCTTTACTCCTGCTTTAGTCCTGCTTTAGTCCTGCTTTAGTCCTGCTTTAGACCTGCTTTAGTCCTGCTTTAGTCCTGCTTTAGACCTGCTTTAGACCTGCCTTAGACCTGCTTTAGTCCTGCTTTAGTCCTGCTTTACTCCTGCTTTAGTCCTGCTTTACTCCTGCTTTAGTCCTGCTTTACTCCTGCTTTACTCCTGCTTTAGTCCTGCTTTACTCCTGCTTTACTCCTGCTTTAGACCTGCTTTAGTCCTGCTTTAGTCCTGCTTTACTCCTGCTTTAGTCCTGCTTTACTCCTGCTTTAGTCCTGCTTTACTCCTGCTTTAGTCCTGCTTTACTCCTGCTTTAGTCCTGCTTTAGTCCTGCTTTAGTCCTGCTTTAGTCCTGCTTTAGTCCTGCTTTAGACCTGCTTTACTCCTGCTTTAGTCCTGCTTTAGACCTGCTTTAGTCCTGCTTTAGTCCTGCTTTAGTCCTGCTTTAGACCTGCTTTAGACCTGCTTTAGTCCTGCTTTAGTCCTGCTTTAGTCCTGCTTTAGACCTGCTTTAGTCCTGCTTTAGACCTGCTTTAGTCCTGCTTTAGTCCTGCTTTAGTCCTGCTTTAGTCCTGCTTTAGTCCTGCTTTACTCCTGCTTTAGTCCTGCTTTAGTCCTGCTTTAGTCCTGCTTTAGTCCTGCTTTAGACCTGCTTTAGACCTGCTTTAGTCCTGCTTTACTCCTGCTTTAGACCTGCTTTAGTCCTGCTTTAGACCTGCTTTAGTCCTGCTTTAGACCTGCTTTAGTCCTGCTTTACTCCTGCTTTACTCCTGCTTTACTCCTGCTTTACTCCTGCTTTAGTCCTGCTTTACTCCTGCTTTACTCCTGCTTTAGACCTGCTTTAGTCCTGCTTTAGTCCTGCTTTACTCCTGCTTTAGTCCTGCTTTACTCCTGCTTTAGTCCTGCTTTACTCCTGCTTTAGTCCTGCTTTACTCCTGCTTTAGTCCTGCTTTAGTCCTGCTTTAGTCCTGCTTTAGTCCTGCTTTAGTCCTGCTTTAGACCTGCTTTACTCCTGCTTTAGTCCTGCTTTAGACCTGCTTTAGTCCTGCTTTAGTCCTGCTTTAGTCCTGCTTTAGACCTGCTTTAGACCTGCTTTAGTCCTGCTTTAGTCCTGCTTTAGTCCTGCTTTAGACCTGCTTTAGTCCTGCTTTAGACCTGCTTTAGTCCTGCTTTAGTCCTGCTTTAGTCCTGCTTTAGTCCTGCTTTACTCCTGCTTTAGTCCTGCTTTAGTCCTGCTTTAGTCCTGCTTTAGTCCTGCTTTAGACCTGCTTTAGTCCTGCTTTAGTCCTGCTTTAGACCTGCTTTAGTCCTGCTTTAGACCTGCTTTAGTCCTGCTTTAGTCCTGCTTTAGTCCTGCTTTAGTCCTGCTTTACTCCTGCTTTAGTCCTGCTTTAGTCCTGCTTTAGTCCTGCTTTAGTCCTGCTTTACTCCTGCTTTAGTCCTGCTTTAGTCCTGCTTTAGTCCTGCTTTAGACCTGCTTTAGTCCTGCTTTAGTCCTGCTTTAGTCCTGCTTTACTCCTGCTTTAGTCCTGCTTTAGAGCTGCTTTAGTCCTGCTTTAGTCCTGCTTTAGTCCTGCTTTAGAGCTGCTTTAGTCCTGCTTTAGTCCTGCTTTAGTCCTGCTTTAGTCCTGCTTTAGTCCTGCTTTAGTCCTGCTTTAGTCCTGCTTTACTCCTGCTTTAGTCCTGCTTTAGACCTGCTTTAGACCTGCTTTAGTCCTGCTTTAGACCTGCTTTAGTCCTGCTTTAGTCCTGCTTTAGAGCTGCTTTAGTCCTGCTTTAGTCCTGCTTTAGTCCTGCTTTAGAGCTGCTTTAGTCCTGCTTTAGTCCTGCTTTAGTCCTGCTTTAGTCCTTCTTTAGTCCTCCTGCTTTAGTCCTGCTTTAGTCCTGCTTTAGAGCTGCTTTAGACCTGCTTTAGTCCTGCTTTAGTCCTGCTTTAGACCTGCTTTAGTCCTGCTTTAGTCCTGCTTTAGTCCTGCTTTACTCGTGCTTTACTCCTGCTTTAGTCCTGCTTTAGTCCTGCTTTACTCGTGCTTTACTTCTTCTTTACTCCTGCTTTAGTCCTGCTTTAGACCTGCTTTAGTCCTGCTTTAGTCCTGCTTTACTCCTGCTTTAGTCCTGCTTTAGTCCTGCTTTAGTCCTGCTTTAGACCTGCTTTAGTCCTGCTTTAGTCCTGCTTTAGTCCTGCTTTAGTCCTGCTTTAGACCTGCTTTAGACCTGCTTTAGTCCTGCTTTAGTCCTGCTTTAGTCCTGCTTTAGTCCTGCTTTAGACCTGCTTTAGTCCTGCTTTAGACCTGCTTTAGTCCTGCTTTAGTCCTGCTTTAGAGCTGCTTTAGTCCTGCTTTAGACCTGCTTTAGTCCTGCTTTAGAGCTGCTTTAGTCCTGCTTTAGTCCTGCTTTAGTCCTGCTTTAGTCCTGCTTTAGTCCTCCTGCTTTAGTCCTGCTTTAGTCCTGCTTTAGTCCTGCTTTAGACCTGCTTTAGTCCTGCTTTAGACCTGCTTTAGTCCTGCTTTAGTCCTGCTTTAGAGCTGCTTTAGTCCTGCTTTAGTCCTGCTTTAGTCCTGCTTTACTCCTGCTTTACTCCTGCTTTACTCCTGCTTTAGTCCTGCTTTAGTCCTGCTTTAGACCTGCTTTAGTCCTGCTTTAATCCTGCTTTAGACCTGCTTTAGTCCGACTTTACTCCTGCTTTAGTCCTGCTTTAGTCCTGCTTTACTCCTTCTTTACTGCTGGTTTACTCCTGCTTTAGTCCTGCTTTAGTCCTGCTTTACTCCTGCTTTACTCCTGCTTTAGTCCTGCTTTAGTCCTGCTTTAGTCCTGCTTTAGTCCTGCTTTAGTCCTGCTTTAGTCCTGCTTTAGTCCGGCTTTACTCCTGCTTTAGTCCTGCTTTAGACCTGCTTTAGTCCTGCTTTAGTCCTGCTTTAGTCCTGCTTTAGACCTGCTTTAGACCTGCTTTAGTCCTGCTTTAGTCCTGCTTTAGTCCTGCTTTAGACCTGCTTTAGACCTGCTTTAGACCTGCTTTAGACCTGCTTTAGTCCTGCTTTAGACCTGCTTTAGTCCTGCTTTAGTCCTGCTTTAGAGCTGCTTTAGTCCTGCTTTAGTCCTGCTTTAGAGCTGCTTTAGTCCTGCTTTAGTCCTGCTTTAGTCCTGCTTTAGAGCTGCTTTAGTCCTGCTTTAGTCCTGCTTTAGTCCTGCTTTAGTCCTCCTGCTTTAGTCCTGCTTTAGTCCTGCTTTAGAGCTGCTTTAGACCTGCTTTAGACCTGCTTTAGTCCTGCTTTACTCCTGCTTTAGTCCTGCTTTAGTCCTGCTTTAGTCCTGCTTTAGACCTGCTTTAGTCCTGCTTTAGTCCTGCTTTAGTCCTGCTTTAGTCCTGCTTTAGACCTGCTTTAGACCTGCTTTAGTCCTGCTTTAGACCTGCTTTAGTCCTGCTTTAGTCCTGCTTTAGAGCTGCTTTAGTCCTGCTTTAGTCCTGCTTTAGTCCTGCTTTAGAGCTGCTTTAGTCCTGCTTTAGTCCTGCTTTAGTCCTGCTTTAGTCCTGCTTTAGTCCTCCTGCTTTAGTCCTGCTTTAGTCCTGCTTTAGAGCTGCTTTAGACCTGCTTTAGTCCTGCTTTAGTCCTGCTTTAGACCTGCTTTTGTCCTGCTTTACTCCTGCTTTAGTCCTGCTTTAGTCCTGCTTTAGTCCTGCTTTAGTCCTGCTTTACTCCTGCTTTACTTCTTCTTTACTCCTGCTTTAGTCCTGCTTTAGACCTGCTTTAGTCCTGCTTTAGTCCTGCTTTACTCCTGCTTTAGTCCTGCTTTAGTCCTGCTTTAGTCCTGCTTTAGACCTGCTTTAGTCCTGCTTTAGTCCTGCTTTAGTCCTGCTTTAGACCTGCTTTAGACCTGCTTTAGTCCTGCTTTAGTCCTGCTTTAGTCCTGCTTTAGTCCTGCTTTAGACCTGCTTTAGTCCTGCTTTAGACCTGCTTTAGTCCTGCTTTAGTCCTGCTTTAGAGCTGCTTTAGTCCTGCTTTAGACCTGCTTTAGTCCTGCTTTAGAGCTGCTTTAGTCCTGCTTTAGTCCTGCTTTAGTCCTGCTTTAGTCCTCCTGCTTTAGTCCTGCTTTAGTCCTGCTTTAGTCCTGCTTTAGACCTGCTTTAGTCCTGCTTTAGTCCTGCTTTAGAGCTGCTTTAGTCCTGCTTTAGACCTGCTTTAGAGCTGCTTTAGTCCTGCTTTAGTCCTGCTTTAGTCCTGCTTTAGTCCTGCTTTAGTCCTCCTGCTTTAGTCCTGCTTTAGACCTGCTTTAGTCCTGCTTTAGACCTGCTTTAGTCCTGCTTTAGTACTGCTTTAGTCCTGCTTTAGTCCTGCTTTAGTCCTGCTTTAGACCTGCTTTAGTCCTGCTTTAGTCCTGCTTTACTCCTGCTTTAGTCCTGCTTTAGTCCTGCTTTAGACCTGCTTTAGTCCTGCTTTAGTCCTGCTTTACTCCTGCTTTAGTCCTGCTTTAGTCCTGCTTTAGACCTGCTTTAGTCCTGCTTTAGTCCTGCTTTAGACCTGCTTTAGTCCTGCTTTAGTCCTGCTTTAGTCCTGCTTTAGTCCTGCTTTAGACCTGCTTTAGTCCTGCTTTAGTCCTGCTTTAGTCCTGCTTTAGTCCTGCTTTAGTCCTGCTTTAGTCCTGCTTTAGACCTGCTTTAGTCCTGCTTTAGTCCTGCTTTTGTCCTGCTTTAGACCTGCTTTAGTCCTGCTTTGGACCTGTTTTAGTCCTGCTTTACTCCTGCTTTACTCCTGCTTTACTCCTGCTTTACTCCTGCTTTACTCCTGCTTTAGTCCTGCTTTAGTCCTGCTTTAGTCCTGCTTTAGACCTGCTTTAGTCCTGCTTTACTCCTGCTTTAGTCCTGCTTTACTCCTGCTTTACTCCTGCTTTACTCCTGCTTTACTCCTGCTTTAGTCCTGCTTTAGACCTGCTTTAGTCCTGCTTTAGTCCTGCTTTACTCCTGCTTTAGTCCTGCTTTACTCCTGCTTTAGTCCTGCTTTTGTCCTGCTTTAGACCTGCTTTAGTCCTGCTTTAGACCTGCTTTAGTCCTGCTTTAGACCTGCTTTAGTCCTGCTTTACTCCTGCTTTACTCCTGCTTTACTCCTGCTTTACTCCTGCTTTAGTCCTGCTTTACTCCTGCTTTACTCCTGCTTTAGACCTGCTTTAGTCCTGCTTTAGTCCTGCTTTACTCCTGCTTTAGTCCTGCTTTACTCCTGCTTTAGTCCTGCTTTACTCCTGCTTTAGTCCTGCTTTACTCCTGCTTTAGTCCTGCTTTACTCCTGCTTTAGTCCTGCTTTAGTCCTGCTTTAGTCCTGCTTTTGTCCTGCTTTAGTCCTGCTTTAGTCCTGCTTTACTCCTGCTTTAGTCCTGCTTTACTCCTGCTTTAGTCCTGCTTTAGTCCTGCTTTAGTCCTGCTTTTGTCCTGCTTTAGTCCTGCTTTAGACCTGCTTTAGTCCTGCTTTAGTCCTGCTTTAGTCCTGCTTTACTCCTGCTTTAGTCCTGCTTTAGTCCTGCTTTAGTCCTGCTTTACTCCTGCTTTAGTCCTGCTTTCGACCTGCTTTAGACCTGCTTTAGTCCTGCTTTAGTCCTGCTTTAGTCCTGCTTTACTCCTGCTTTAGTCCTGCTTTAGTCCTGCTTTACTCCTGCTTTAGTCCTGCTTTCGACCTGCTTTAGACCTGCTTTAGTCCTGCTTTAGTCCTGCTTTAGTCCTGCTTTAGTCCTGCTTTACTCCTGCTTTAGTCCTGCTTTACTCCTGCTTTAGTCCTGCTTTAGTCCTGCTTTAGTCCTGCTTTAGTCCTGCTTTAGTCCGACTTTACTCCTGCTTTAGTCCTGCTTTAGTCCTGCTTTACTCCTGCTTTAGTCCTGCTTTAGTCCTGCTTTAGTCCTGCTTTAGACCTGCTTTAGTCCTGCTTTAGTCCTGCTTTAGTCCTGCTTTAGTCCTGCTTTAGTCCTCCTGCTTTAGTCCTGCTTTAGTCCTGCTTTAGTCCTGCTTTAGACCTGCTTTAGTCCTCCTGCTTTAGTCCTGCTTTAGAGCTGCTTTAGTCCTGCTTTAGTCCTGCTTTAGTCCTGCTTTAGTCCTGCTTTAGTCCTGCTTTAGACCTGCTTTAGTCCTGCTTTAGTCCTGCTTTAGTCCTGCTTTAGACCTGCTTTAGTCCTGCTTTAGACCTGCTTTAGTCCTGCTTTACTCCTGCTTTACTCCTGCTTTACTCCTGCTTTACTCCTGCTTTAGTCCTGCTTTAGTCCTGCTTTAGACCTGCTTTAGACCTGCTTTAGTCCTGCTTTAGTCCTGCTTTAGTCCTGCTTTAGTCCTGCTTTAGACCTGCTTTAGTCCTGCTTTAGTCCTGCTTTTGTCCTGCTTTAGACCTGCTTTAGTCCTGCTTTGGACCTGTTTTAGTCCTGCTTTAGTCCTGCTCTAGTCCTGCTTTACTCCTGCTTTACTCCTGCTTTACTCCTGCTTTACTCCTGCTTTAGTCCTGCTTTAGTCCTGCTTTAGTCCTGCTTTAGACCTGCTTTAGTCCTGCTTTACTCCTGCTTTAGTCCTGCTTTAGTCCTGCTTTAGTCCTGCTTTAGTCCTGCTTTAGACCTGCTTTAGTCCTGCTTTAGTCCTGCTTTAGTCCTGCTTTAGAGCTGCTTTAGTCCTGCTTTAGTCCTGCTTTAGTCCTGCTTTAGAGCTGCTTTAGTCCTGCTTTAGTCCTGCTTTACTCCTGCTTTAGTCCTGCTTTAGTCCTGCTTTAGACCTGCTTTAGTCCTGCTTTAGACCTGCTTTAGTCCTGCTTTAGTCCTGCTTTAGTCCTGCTTTAGTCCTGCTTTAGACCTGCTTTAGACCTGCTTTAGTCCTGCTTTAGTCCTGCTTTAGTCCTGCTTTTGTCCTGCTTTAGACCTGCTTTAGTCCTGCTTTAGTCCTGCTTTAGTCCTGCTTTAGTCCTGCTTTAGACCTGCTTTAGTCCTGCTTTACTCCTGCTTTACTCCTGCTTTACTCCTGCTTTACTCCTGCTTTACTCCTGCTTTAGTCCTGCTTTAGTCCTGCTTTAGTCCTGCTTTAGACCTGCTTTAGTCCTGCTTTAGTCCTGCTTTAGACCTGCTTTAGACCTGCCTTAGACCTGCTTTAGTCCTGCTTTAGTCCTGCTTTACTCCTGCTTTAGTCCTGCTTTACTCCTGCTTTAGTCCTGCTTTTGTCCTGCTTTAGACCTGCTTTAGTCCTGCTTTAGACCTGCTTTAGTCCTGCTTTAGACCTGCTTTAGTCCTGCTTTACTCCTGCTTTACTCCTGCTTTACTCCTGCTTTAGTCCTGCTTTAGTCCTGCTTTACTCCTGCTTTAGTCCTGCTTTCGACCTGCTTTAGTCCTGCTTTAGTCCTGCTTTCGACCTGCTTTAGTCCTGCTTTAGTCCTGCTTTAGTCCTGCTTTAGACCTGCTTTAGTCCTGCTTTAGTCCTGCTTTAGTCCTGCTTTAGTCCTGCTTTAGACCTGCTTTAGTCCTGCTTTAGTCCTGCTTTAGTCCTGCTTTAGTCCTGCTTTACTCCTGCTTTAGTCCTGCTTTACTCCTGCTTTAGTCCTGCTTTACTCCTGCTTTAGTCCTGCTTTACTCCTGCTTTAGTCCTGCTTTACTCCTGCTTTAGTCCTGCTTTAGTCCTGCTTTAGTCCTGCTTTAGTCCTGCTTTAGACCTGCTTTAGTCCTGCTTTAGTCCTGCTTTAGTCCTGCTTTAGACCTGCTTTAGACCTGCTTTAGTCCTGCTTTAGTCCTGCTTTACTCCTGCTTTAGTCCTGCTTTAGTCCTGCTTTAGACCTGCTTTACTCCTGCTTTAGTCCTGCTTTAGACCTGCTTTAGTCCTGCTTTAGTCCTGCTTTAGTCCTGCTTTAGACCTGCTTTAGACCTGCTTTAGTCCTGCTTTAGTCCTGCTTTAGTCCTGCTTTAGACCTGCTTTAGTCCTGCTTTAGACCTGCTTTAGTCCTGCTTTAGTCCTGCTTTAGTCCTGCTTTAGTCCTGCTTTACTCCTGCTTTAGTCCTGCTTTAGTCCTGCTTTAGACCTGCTTTAGTCCTGCTTTAGTCCTGCTTTAGACCTGCTTTAGTCCAGCTTTAGACCTGCTTTAGTCCTGCTTTAGTCCTGCTTTAGTCCTGCTTTACTCCTGCTTTAGTCCTGCTTTAGTCCTGCTTTAGTCCTGCTTTAGTCCTGCTTTACTCCTGCTTTAGTCCTGCTTTAGTCCTGCTTTAGTCCTGCTTTAGTCCTGCTTTAGTCCTGCTTTACTCCTGCTTTACTCCTGCTTTAGTCCTGCTTTAGTCCTGCTTTAGTCCTGCTTTAGTCCTGCTTTACTCCTGCTTTAGTCCTGCTTTAGTCCTGCTTTAGTCCTGCTGTAGTCCTGCTTTAGTCCTGCTTTAGTCCTGCTTTAGTCCTGCTTTAGACCTGCTTTAGTCCTGCTTTAGACCTGCTTTAGTCCTGCTTTAGTCCTGCTTTAGTCCTGCTTTAGTCCTGCTTTAGTCCTGCTTTAGTCCTGCTTTAGACCTGCTTTAGTCCTGCTTTAGTCCTGCTTTAGACCTGCTTTAGTCCTGCTTTAGACCTGCTTTAGTCCTGCTTTAGTCCTGCTTTAGACCTGCTTTAGTCCTGCTTTAGACCTGCTTTAGTCCTGCTTTAGTCCTGCTTTAGTCCTGCTTTAGTCCTGCTTTAGTCCTGCTTTAGTCCTGCTTTAGTCCTGCTTTACTCCTGCTTTAGTCCTGCTTTAGTCCTGCTTTAGTCCTGCTTTAGTCCTGCTTTAGTCCTGCTTTAGTCCTGCTTTACTCCTGCTTTAGTCCTGCTTTAGTCCTGCTTTAGTCCTGCTGTAGTCCTGCTTTAGTCCTGCTTTAGACCTGCTTTAGTCCTGCTTTAGTCCTGCTTTAGACCTGCTTTAGTCCTGCTTTAGACCTGCTTTAGTCCTGCTTTAGTCCTGCTTTAGTCCTGCTTTAGTCCTGCTTTAGACCTGCTTTAGTCCTGCTTTAGACCTGCTTTAGTCCTGCTTTAGACCTGCTTTAGTCCTGCTTTAGTCCTGCTTTAGACCTGCTTTAGTCCTGCTTTAGTCCTGCTTTAGTCCTGCTTTAGTCCTGCTTTACTCCTGCTTTACTCCTGCTTTAGTCCTGCTTTAGTCCTGCTTTAGTCCTGCTTTACTCCTGCTTTAGTCCTGCTTTAGTCCTGCTTTAGTCCTGCTGTAGTCCTGCTTTAGTCCTGCTTTAGTCCTGCTTTAGTCCTGCTTTAGACCTGCTTTAGTCCTGCTTTAGACCTGCTTTAGTCCTGCTTTAGTCCTGCTTTAGTCCTGCTTTAGTCCTGCTTTAGTCCTGCTTTAGACCTGCTTTAGTCCTGCTTTAGTCCTGCTTTAGACCTGCTTTAGTCCTGCTTTAGACCTGCTTTAGTCCTGCTTTACTCCTGCTTTAGTCCTGCTTTAGTCCTGCTTTAGACCTGCTTTAGTCCTGCTTTAGTCCTGCTTTAGTCCTGCTTTACTCCTGCTTTAGTCCTGCTTTAGTCCTGCTTTAGTCCTGCTTTACTCCTGCTTTAGTCCTGCTTTACTCCTGCTTTAGTCCTGCTTTAGTCCTGCTTTAGTCCTGCTGTAGTCCTGCTTTAGTCCTGCTTTAGTCCTGCTTTAGTCCTGCTTTAGACCTGCTTTAGTCCTGCTTTAGACCTGCTTTAGTCCTGCTTTAGTCCTGCTTTAGTCCTGCTTTAGTCCTGCTTTAGTCCTGCTTTAGTCCTGCTTTAGACCTGCTTTAGTCCTGCTTTAGTCCTGCTTTAGACCTGCTTTAGTCCTGCTTTAGACCTGCTTTAGTCCTGCTTTAGTCCTGCTTTAGTCCTGCTTTAGTCCTGCTTTAGTCCTGCTTTAGTCCTGCTTTACTCCTGCTTTAGTCCTGCTTTAGTCCTGCTTTAGACCTGCTTTAGTCCTGCTTTAGTCCTGCTTTAGTCCTGCTTTACTCCTGCTTTACTCCTGCTTTAGTCCTGCTTTAGTCCTGCTTTAGTCCTGCTGTAGTCCTGCTTTAGTCCTGCTTTAGTCCTGCTTTAGTCCTGCTTTAGTCCTGCTTTAGACCTGCTTTAGTCCTGCTTTAGTCCTGCTTTAGTCCTGCTTTAGTCCTGCTTTACTCCTGCTTTAGTCCTGCTTTAGTCCTGCTTTAGTCCTGCTGTAGTCCTGCTTTAGTCCTGCTTTAGTCCTGCTTTAGTCCTGCTTTAGTCCTGCTTTACTCCTGCTTTAGTCCTGCTTTAGTCCTGCTTTAGTCCTGCTTTACTCCTGCTTTAGTCCTGCTTTAGTCCTGCTTTAGTCCTGCTTTAGACCTGCTTTAGTCCTGCTTTAGTCCTGCTTTAGTCCTGCTTTAGTCCTGCTTTACTCCTGCTTTAGTCCTGCTTTAGTCCTGCTTTAGTCCTGCTGTAGTCCTGCTTTAGTCCTGCTTTAGACCTGCTTTAGTCCTGCTTTAGTCCTGCTTTAGACCTGCTTTAGTCCTGCTTTAGACCTGCTTTAGTCCTGCTTTAGTCCTGCTTTACTCCTGCTTTAGTCCTGCTTTAGTCCTGCTTTAGTCCTGCTTTAGTCCTGCTTTTGTCCTGCTTTAGACCTGCTTTAGTCCTGCTTTAGTCCTGCTTTACTCCTGCTTTAGTCCTGCTTTAGTCCTGCTTTAGACCTGCTTTACTCCTGCTTTAGTCCTGCTTTAGTCCTGCTTTAGTCCTGCTTTAGTCCTGCTTTACTCCTGCTTTAGTCCTGCTTTAGTCCTGCTTTAGTCCTGCTTTAGTCCTGCTTTAGACCTGCTTTAGTCCTGCTTTAGTCCTGCTTTAGTCCTGCTTTAGTCCTGCTTTAGACCTGCTTTAGTCCTGCTTTACTCCTGCTTTACTCCTGCTTTACTCCTGCTTTACTCCTGCTTTAGTCCTGCTTTAGTCCTGCTTTAGTCCTGCTTTAGACCTGCTTTAGTCCTGCTTTAGTCCTGCTTTAGACCTGCCTTAGACCTGCTTTAGTCCTGCTTTAGTCCTGCTTTACTCCTGCTTTAGTCCTGCTTTACTCCTGCTTTATTCCTGCTTTTGTCCTGCTTTAGACCTGCTTTAGTCCTGCTTTAGACCTGCTTTAGTCCTGCTTTAGACCTGCTTTAGTCCTGCTTTACTCCTGCTTTACTCCTGCTTTACTCCTGCTTTAGTCCTGCTTTAGTCCTGCTTTACTCCTGCTTTAGTCCTGCTTTCGACCTGCTTTAGTCCTGCTTTAGTCCTGCTTTAGTCCTGCTTTAGTTACCTGCTTTAGTCCTGCTTTAGTCCTGCTTTAGTCCTGCTTTAGTCCTGCTTTACTCCTGCTTTAGTCCTGCTTTACTCCTGCTTTAGTCCTGCTTTACTCCTGCTTTAGTCCTGCTTTACTCCTGCTTTAGTCCTGCTTACTCCTGCTTTAGTCCTGCTTTAGTCCTGCTTTAGTCCTGCTTTAGTCCTGCTTTAGTCCTGCTTTAGACCTGCTTTAGTCCTGCTTTAGTCCTGCTTTAGTCCTGCTTTAGACCTGCTTTAGACCTGCTTTAGTCCTGCTTTAGTCCTGCTTTACTCCTGCTTTAGTCCTGCTTTAGTCCTGCTTTAGACCTGCTTTACTCCTGCTTTAGTCCTGCTTTAGACCTGCTTTAGTCCTGCTTTAGTCCTGCTTTAGTCCTGCTTTAGACCTGCTTTAGACCTGCTTTAGTCCTGCTTTAGTCCTGCTTTAGTCCTGCTTTAGACCTGCTTTAGTCCTGCTTTAGACCTGCTTTAGTCCTGCTTTAGTCCTGCTTTAGTCCTGCTTTAGTCCTGCTTTAGTCCTGCTTTACTCCTGCTTTAGTCCTGCTTTAGTCCTGCTTTAGTCCTGCTTTAGACCTGCTTTAGTCCTGCTTTAGTCCTGCTTTAGACCTGCTTTAGTCCAGCTTTAGACCTGCTTTAGTCCTGCTTTAGTCCTGCTTTAGTCCTGCTTTAGTCCTGCTTTAGTCCTGCTTTAGTCCTGCTTTAGTCCTGCTTTACTCCTGCTTTAGTCCTGCTTTAGTCCTGCTTTAGTCCTGCTTTAGTCCTGCTTTACTCCTGCTTTAGTCCTGCTTTAGTCCTGCTGTAGTCCTGCTTTAGTCCTGCTTTAGTCCTGCTTTAGTCCTGCTTTAGACCTGCTTTAGTCCTGCTTTAGACCTGCTTTAGTCCTGCTTTAGTCCTGCTTTAGTCCTGCTTTAGTCCTGCTTTAGTCCTGCTTTAGACCTGCTTTAGTCCTGCTTTAGTCCTGCTTTAGACCTGCTTTAGTCCTGCTTTAGACCTGCTTTAGTCCTGCTTTAGTCCTGCTTTAGACCTGCTTTAGTCCTGCTTTAGACCTGCTTTAGTCCTGCTTTAGTCCTGCTTTAGTCCTGCTTTAGTCCTGCTTTAGTCCTGCTTTACTCCTGCTTTAGTCCTGCTTTAGTCCTGCTTTAGTCCTGCTTTAGAGCTGCTTTAGTCCTGCTTTAGTCCTGCTTTAGTCCTGCTTTAGTCCTGCTTTAGTCCTGCTTTACTCCTGCTTTAGTCCTGCTTTAGTCCTGCTTTAGTCCTGCTGTAGTCCTGCTTTAGTCCTGCTTTAGACCTGCTTTAGTCCTGCTTTAGTCCTGCTTTAGTCCTGCTTTAGACCTGCTTTAGTCCTGCTTTAGTCCTGCTTTAGTCCTGCTTTAGTCCTGCTTTAGTCCTGCTTTAGACCTGCTTTAGTCCTGCTTTAGACCTGCTTTAGTCCTGCTTTAGACCTGCTTTAGTCCTGCTTTAGTCCTGCTTTAGACCTGCTTTAGTCCTGCTTTAGTCCTGCTTTAGTCCTGCTTTAGTCCTGCTTTAGTCCTGCTTTAGTCCTGCTTTACTCCTGCTTTAGTCCTGCTTTAGTCCTGCTTTAGTCCTGCTTTACTCCTGCTTTAGTCCTGCTTTAGTCCTGCTTTAGTCCTGCTGTAGTCCTGCTTTAGTCCTGCTTTAGTCCTGCTTTAGTCCTGCTTTAGACCTGCTTTAGTCCTGCTTTAGACCTGCTTTAGTCCTGCTTTAGTCCTGCTTTAGTCCTGCTTTAGTCCTGCTTTAGTCCTGCTTTAGTCCTGCTTTAGACCTGCTTTAGTCCTGCTTTAGTCCTGCTTTAGACCTGCTTTAGTCCTGCTTTAGACCTGCTTTAGTCCTGCTTTACTCCTGCTTTAGTCCTGCTTTAGTCCTGCTTTAGACCTGCTTTAGTCCTGCTTTAGTCCTGCTTTAGTCCTGCTTTACTCCTGCTTTAGTCCTGCTTTAGTCCTGCTTTAGTCCTGCTTTACTCCTGCTTTAGTCCTGCTTTAGTCCTGCTTTAGTCCTGCTGTAGTCCTGCTTTAGTCCTGCTTTAGTCCTGCTTTAGTCCTGCTTTAGACCTGCTTTAGTCCTGCTTTAGACCTGCTTTAGTCCTGCTTTAGTCCTGCTTTAGTCCTGCTTTAGTCCTGCTTTAGTCCTGCTTTAGTCCTGCTTTAGTCCTGCTTTAGACCTGCTTTAGTCCTGCTTTAGTCCTGCTTTAGACCTGCTTTAGTCCTGCTTTAGACCTGCTTTAGTCCTGCTTTAGTCCTGCTTTAGTCCTGCTTTAGTCCTGCTTTAGTCCTGCTTTAGTCCTGCTTTAGTCCTGCTTTACTCCTGCTTTAGTCCTGCTTTAGTCCTGCTTTAGTCCTGCTTTAGACCTGCTTTAGTCCTGCTTTAGTCCTGCTTTAGTCCTGCTTTACTCCTGCTTTACTCCTGCTTTAGTCCTGCTTTAGTCCTGCTTTAGTCCTGCTTTAGACCTGCTTTAGTCCTGCTTTAGTCCTGCTTTAGTCCTGCTTTAGTCCTGCTTTAGTCCTGCTGTAGTCCTGCTTTAGTCCTGCTTTAGTCCTGCTTTAGTCCTGCTTTAGACCTGCTTTAGTCCTGCTTTAGTCCTGCTTTAGTCCTGCTTTAGTCCTGCTTTACTCCTGCTTTAGTCCTGCTTTAGTCCTGCTTTAGTCCTGCTGTAGTCCTGCTTTAGTCCTGCTTTAGTCCTGCTTTAGTCCTGCTTTAGTCCTGCTTTACTCCTGCTTTAGTCCTGCTTTAGTCCTGCTTTAGTCCTGCTTTACTCCTGCTTTAGTCCTGCTTTAGTCCTGCTTTAGTCCTGCTTTAGACCTGCTTTAGTCCTGCTTTAGTCCTGCTTTAGTCCTGCTTTAGTCCTGCTTTACTCCTGCTTTAGTCCTGCTTTAGTCCTGCTTTAGTCCTGCTGTAGTCCTGCTGTAGTCCTGCTTTAGACCTGCTTTAGTCCTGCTTTAGTCCTGCTTTAGACCTGCTTTAGTCCTGCTTTAGACCTGCTTTAGTCCTGCTTTAGTCCTGCTTTACTCCTGCTTTAGTCCTGCTTTAGTCCTGCTTTAGTCCTGCTTTAGTCCTGCTTTTGTCCTGCTTTAGACCTGCTTTAGTCCTGCTTTAGACCTGCTTTAGTCCTGCTTTAGTCCTGCTTTAGTCCTGCTGTAGTCCTGCTTTAGTCCTGCTTTAGTCCTGCTTTAGTCCTGCTTTACTCCTGCTTTAGTCCTGCTTTAGTCCTGCTTTAGTCCTGCTTTAGACCTGCTTTAGTCCTGCTTTAGTCCTGCTTTAGTCCTGCTTTAGTCCTGCTTTACTCCTGCTTTAGTCCTGCTTTAGTCCTGCTTTAGTCCTGCTGTAGTCCTGCTTTAGTCCTGCTTTAGTCCTGCTTTAGTCCTGCTTTAGTCCTGCTTTACTCCTGCTTTAGTCCTGCTTTAGTCCTGCTTTAGTCCTGCTGTAGTCCTGCTTTAGTCCTGCTTTAGTCCTGCTTTACTCCTGCTTTAGTCCTGCTTTAGTCCTGCTTTAGTCCTGCTTTAGACCTGCTTTAGTCCTGCTTTAGTCCTGCTTTAGTCCTGCTTTAGTCCTGCTTTAGTCCTGCTTTACTCCTACTTTAGTCCTGCTTTAGTCCTGCTTTAGTCCTGCTGTAGTCCTGCTTTAGTCCTGCTTTAGACCTGCTTTAGTCCTGCTTTAGTCCTGCTTTAGACCTGCTTTAGTCCTGCTTTAGACCTGCTTTAGTCCTGCTTTAGTCCTGCTTTAGTCCTGCTTTAGTCCTGCTTTACTCCTGCTTTAGTCCTGCTTTAGTCCTGCTTTAGTCCTGCTTTAGTCCTGCTTTTGTCCTGCTTTAGACCTGCTTTAGTCCTGCTTTAGACCTGCTTTAGTCCTGCTTTAGACCTGCTTTAGTCCTGCTTTAGTCCTGCTTTAGTCCTGCTTTAGTCCTGCTTTACTCCTGCTTTAGTCCTGCTTTAGTCCTGCTGTAGTCCTGCTTTAGTCCTGCTTTACTCCTGCTTTAGTCCTGCTTTACTCCTGCTTTAGTCCTGCTTTAGTCCTGCTTTAGTCCTGCTTTACTCCTGCTTTAGTCCTGCTTTAGTCCTGCTTTAGTCCTGCTGTAGTCCTGCTTTAGTCCTGCTTTAGTCCTGCTTTAGTCCTGCTTTAGTCCTGCTTTAGACCTGCTTTAGTCCTGCTTTAGTCCTGCTTTAGTCCTGCTTTTGTCCTGCTTTAGACCTGCTTTAGTCCTGCTTTAGACCTGCTTTAGACCTGCTTTAGTCCTGCTTTAGTCCTGCTGTAGTCCTGCTTTAGTCCTGCTTTAGTCCTGCTTTAGTCCTGCTTTACTCCTGCTTTAGTCCTGCTTTAGTCCTGCTTTAGTCCTGCTTTAGACCTGCTTTAGTCCTGCTTTAGTCCTGCTTTAGTCCTGCTTTAGTCCTGCTTTACTCCTGCTTTAGTCCTGCTTTAGTCCTGCTTTAGTCCTGCTGTAGTCCTGCTTTAGTCCTGCTTTAGTCCTGCTTTAGTCCTGCTTTAGTCCTGCTTTACTCCTGCTTTAGTCCTGCTTTAGTCCTGCTTTAGTCCTGCTGTAGTCCTGCTTTAGTCCTGCTTTAGTCCTGCTTTACTCCTGCTTTAGTCCTGCTTTAGTCCTGCTTTAGTCCTGCTTTAGACCTGCTTTAGTCCTGCTTTAGTCCTGCTTTAGTCCTGCTTTAGTCCTGCTTTACTCCTGCTTTAGTCCTGCTTTAGTCCTGCTTTAGTCCTGCTGTAGTCCTGCTTTAGTCCTGCTTTAGACCTGCTTTAGTCCTGCTTTAGTCCTGCTTTAGACCTGCTTTAGTCCTGCTTTAGACCTGCTTTAGTCCTGCTTTAGTCCTGCTTTAGTCCTGCTTTAGTCCTGCTTTACTCCTGCTTTAGTCCTGCTTTAGTCCTGCTTTAGTCCTGCTTTAGTCCTGCTTTTGTCCTGCTTTAGACCTGCTTTAGTCCTGCTTTAGACCTGCTTTAGTCCTGCTTTAGACCTGCTTTAGTCCTGCTTTAGTCCTGCTTTAGAGCTGCTTTAGTCCTGCTTTAGACCTGCTTTAGTCCTGCTTTAGAGCTGCTTTAGTCCTGCTTTAGTCCTGCTTTAGTCCTGCTTTAGTCCTGCTTTAGTCCTCCTGCTTTAGTCCTGCTTTAGTCCTGCTTTAGTCCTGCTTTAGACCTGCTTTAGTCCTGCTTTAGACCTGCTTTAGTCCTGCTTTAGTCCTGCTTTACTCGTGCTTTACTCCTTCTTTACTCCTGCTTTAGTCCTGCTTTAGTCCTGCTTTAGACCTGCTTTAGTCCTGCTTTAATCCTGCTTTAGACCTGCTTTAGTCCGACTTTACTCCTGCTTTAGTCCTGCTTTAGTCCTGCTTTACTCCTTCTTTACTGCTGGTTTACTCCTGCTTTAGTCCTGCTTTAGTCCTGCTTTACTCCTGCTTTACTCCTGCTTTAGTCCTGCTTTAGTCCTGCTTTACTCGTGCTTTACTCCTTCTTTACTCCTGCTTTAGTCCTGCTTTAGTCCTGCTTTAGTCCTGCTTTAGTCCTGCTTTAGTCCTGCTTTAGTCCGACTTTACTCCTGCTTTAGTCCTGCTTTAGACCTGCTTTAGTCCTGCTTTAGTCCTGCTTTAGTCCTGCTTTAGACCTGCTTTAGACCTGCTTTAGTCCTGCTTTAGTCCTGCTTTAGTCCTGCTTTAGACCTGCTTTAGACCTGCTTTAGACCTGCTTTAGACCTGCTTTAGTCCTGCTTTAGACCTGCTTTAGTCCTGCTTTAGTCCTGCTTTAGAGCTGCTTTAGTCCTGCTTTAGTCCTGCTTTAGTCCTGCTTTAGAGCTGCTTTAGTCCTGCTTTACTCCTGCTTTAGACCTGCTTTAGTCCTGCTTTAGACCTGCTTTAGTCCTGCTTTACTCCTGCTTTACTCCTGCTTTACTCCTGCTTTACTCCTGCTTTAGTCCTGCTTTAGTCCTGCTTTAGTCCTGCTTTAGTCCTGCTTTAGACCTGCTTTAGTCCTGCTTTAGTCCTGCTTTAGACCTGCTTTAGACCTGCCTTAGACCTGCTTTAGTCCTGCTTTAGTCCTGCTTTACTCCTGCTTTAGTCCTGCTTTACTCCTGCTTTAGTCCTGCTTTACTCCTGCTTTACTCCTGCTTTAGTCCTGCTTTACTCCTGCTTTACTCCTGCTTTAGACCTGCTTTAGTCCTGCTTTAGTCCTGCTTTACTCCTGCTTTAGTCCTGCTTTACTCCTGCTTTAGTCCTGCTTTACTCCTGCTTTAGTCCTGCTTTAGTCCTGCTTTAGTCCTGCTTTAGTCCTGCTTTAGTCCTGCTTTAGACCTGCTTTACTCCTGCTTTAGTCCTGCTTTAGTCCTGCTTTAGTCCTGCTTTAGTCCTGCTTTAGTCCTGCTTTAGACCTGCTTTAGACCTGCTTTAGACCTGCTTTAGACCTGCTTTAGTCCTGCTTTAGTCCTGCTTTAGTCCTGCTTTAGACCTGCTTTAGACCTGCTTTAGACCTGCTTTAGACCTGCTTTAGACCTGCTTTAGACCTGCTTTAGACCTGCTTTAGTCCTGCTTTAGACCTGCTTTAGTCCTGCTTTAGTCCTGCTTTAGACCTGCTTTAGTCCTGCTTTAGACCTGCTTTAGTCCTGCTTTACTCCTGCTTTACTCCTGCTTTACTCCTGCTTTACTCCTGCTTTACTCCTGCTTTAGTCCTGCTTTAGTCCTGCTTTAGTCCTGCTTTAGTCCTGCTTTAGACCTGCTTTAGTCCTGCTTTAGTCCTGCTTTAGACCTGCTTTAGACCTGCCTTAGACCTGCTTTAGTCCTGCTTTAGTCCTGCTTTACTCCTGCTTTAGTCCTGCTTTACTCCTGCTTTAGTCCTGCTTTTGTCCTGCTTTAGACCTGCTTTAGTCCTGCTTTAGACCTGCTTTAGTCCTGCTTTAGACCTGCTTTAGTCCTGCTTTACTCCTGCTTTACTCCTGCTTTACTCCTGCTTTACTCCTGCTTTAGTCCTGCTTTACTCCTGCTTTACTCCTGCTTTAGACCTGCTTTAGTCCTGCTTTAGTCCTGCTTTACTCCTGCTTTAGTCCTGCTTTACTCCTGCTTTAGTCCTGCTTTACTCCTGCTTTAGTCCTGCTTTACTCCTGCTTTAGTCCTGCTTTAGTCCTGCTTTAGTCCTGCTTTAGTCCTGCTTTAGTCCTGCTTTAGACCTGCTTTACTCCTGCTTTAGTCCTGCTTTAGACCTGCTTTAGTCCTGCTTTAGTCCTGCTTTAGTCCTGCTTTAGACCTGCTTTAGACCTGCTTTAGTCCTGCTTTAGTCCTGCTTTAGTCCTGCTTTAGACCTGCTTTAGTCCTGCTTTAGACCTGCTTTAGTCCTGCTTTAGTCCTGCTTTAGTCCTGCTTTAGTCCTGCTTTACTCCTGCTTTAGTCCTGCTTTAGTCCTGCTTTAGTCCTGCTTTAGTCCTGCTTTAGACCTGCTTTAGTCCTGCTTTAGTCCTGCTTTAGACCTGCTTTAGTCCTGCTTTAGGACCTGCTTTAGTCCTGCTTTAGTCCTGCTTTAGTCCTGCTTTAGTCCTGCTTTACTCCTGCTTTAGTCCTGCTTTAGTCCTGCTTTAGTCCTGCTTTAGTCCTGCTTTAGTCCTGCTTTAGAGCTGCTTTAGTCCTGCTTTAGACCTGCTTTAGTCCTGCTTTAGAGCTGCTTTAGTCCTGCTTTAGACCTGCTTTAGACCTGCTTTAGACCTGCTTTAGTCCTGCTTTAGTCCTGCTTTAGAGCTGCTTTAGTCCTGCTTTAGTCCTGCTTTAGTCCTGCTTTAGTCCTGCTTTAGAGCTGCTTTAGTCCTGCTTTAGTCCTGCTTTAGTCCTGCTTTAGAGCTGCTTTAGTCCTGCTTTAGTCCTGCTTTAGTCCTGCTTTAGTCCTGCTTTAGAGCTGCTTTAGACCTGCTTTAGTCCTGCTTTAGTCCTGCTTTAGACCTGCTTTAGTCCTGCTTTAGTCCTGCTTTAGAGCTGCTTTAGTCCTGCTTTAGTCCTGCTTTAGTCCTGCTTTAGAGCTGCTTTAGTCCTGCTTTAGTCCTGCTTTAGTCCTGCTTTAGTCCTTCTTTAGTCCTCCTGCTTTAGTCCTGCTTTAGTCCTGCTTTAGAGCTGCTTTAGACCTGCTTTAGTCCTGCTTTAGTCCTGCTTTAGACCTGCTTTAGTCCTGCTTTAGTCCTGCTTTAGTCCTGCTTTACTCGTGCTTTACTCCTGCTTTAGTCCTGCTTTAGTCCTGCTTTACTCGTGCTTTACTTCTTCTTTACTCCTGCTTTAGTCCTGCTTTAGACCTGCTTTAGTCCTGCTTTAGTCCTGCTTTACTCCTGCTTTAGTCCTGCTTTAGTCCTGCTTTAGTCCTGCTTTAGACCTGCTTTAGTCCTGCTTTAGTCCTGCTTTAGTCCTGCTTTAGACCTGCTTTAGACCTGCTTTAGTCCTGCTTTAGTCCTGCTTTAGTCCTGCTTTAGACCTGCTTTAGTCCTGCTTTAGACCTGCTTTAGTCCTGCTTTAGTCCTGCTTTAGAGCTGCTTTAGTCCTGCTTTAGACCTGCTTTAGTCCTGCTTTAGAGCTGCTTTAGTCCTGCTTTAGTCCTGCTTTAGTCCTGCTTTAGTCCTGCTTTAGTCCTCCTGCTTTAGTCCTGCTTTAGTCCTGCTTTAGTCCTGCTTTAGACCTGCTTTAGTCCTGCTTTAGACCTGCTTTAGTCCTGCTTTAGTCCTGCTTTAGAGCTGCTTTAGTCCTGCTTTAGTCCTGCTTTACTCCTGCTTTAGTCCTGCTTTAGACCTGCTTTAGTCCTGCTTTAGACCTGCTTTAGTCCTGCTTTAGTCCTGCTTTACTCCTGCTTTAGTCCTGCTTTAGTCCTGCTTTAGTCCTGCTTTAGTCCTGCTTTTGTCCTGCTTTAGACCTGCTTTAGTCCTGCTTTAGACCTGCTTTAGTCCTGCTTTAGTCCTGCTTTAGTCCTGCTGTAGTCCTGCTTTAGTCCTGCTTTAGTCCTGCTTTACTCCTGCTTTAGTCCTGCTTTAGTCCTGCTTTAGTCCTGCTTTAGTCCTGCTTTAGAGCTGCTTTAGTCCTGCTTTAGACCTGCTTTAGTCCTGCTTTAGAGCTGCTTTAGTCCTGCTTTAGTCCTGCTTTAGTCCTGCTTTAGTCCTGCTTTAGTCCTCCTGCTTTAGTCCTGCTTTAGTCCTGCTTTAGTCCTGCTTTAGACCTGCTTTAGTCCTGCTTTAGACCTGCTTTAGTCCTGCTTTAGTCCTGCTTTACTCGTGCTTTACTCCTTCTTTACTCCTGCTTTAGTCCTGCTTTAGTCCTGCTTTAGACCTGCTTTAGTCCTGCTTTAATCCTGCTTTAGACCTGCTTTAGTCCGACTTTACTCCTGCTTTAGTCCTGCTTTAGTCCTGCTTTACTCCTTCTTTACTGCTGGTTTACTCCTGCTTTAGTCCTGCTTTAGTCCTGCTTTACTCCTGCTTTACTCCTGCTTTAGTCCTGCTTTAGTCCTGCTTTACTCGTGCTTTACTCCTTCTTTACTCCTGCTTTAGTCCTGCTTTAGTCCTGCTTTAGTCCTGCTTTAGTCCTGCTTTAGTCCTGCTTTAGTCCGACTTTACTCCTGCTTTAGTCCTGCTTTAGACCTGCTTTAGTCCTGCTTTAGTCCTGCTTTAGTCCTGCTTTAGACCTGCTTTAGACCTGCTTTAGTCCTGCTTTAGTCCTGCTTTAGTCCTGCTTTAGACCTGCTTTAGACCTGCTTTAGACCTGCTTTAGACCTGCTTTAGTCCTGCTTTAGACCTGCTTTAGTCCTGCTTTAGTCCTGCTTTAGAGCTGCTTTAGTCCTGCTTTAGTCCTGCTTTAGTCCTGCTTTAGAGCTGCTTTAGTCCTGCTTTACTCCTGCTTTAGACCTGCTTTAGTCCTGCTTTAGACCTGCTTTAGTCCTGCTTTACTCCTGCTTTACTCCTGCTTTACTCCTGCTTTACTCCTGCTTTAGTCCTGCTTTAGTCCTGCTTTAGTCCTGCTTTAGTCCTGCTTTAGACCTGCTTTAGTCCTGCTTTAGTCCTGCTTTAGACCTGCTTTAGACCTGCCTTAGACCTGCTTTAGTCCTGCTTTAGTCCTGCTTTACTCCTGCTTTAGTCCTGCTTTACTCCTGCTTTAGTCCTGCTTTACTCCTGCTTTACTCCTGCTTTAGTCCTGCTTTACTCCTGCTTTACTCCTGCTTTAGACCTGCTTTAGTCCTGCTTTAGTCCTGCTTTACTCCTGCTTTAGTCCTGCTTTACTCCTGCTTTAGTCCTGCTTTACTCCTGCTTTAGTCCTGCTTTAGTCCTGCTTTAGTCCTGCTTTAGTCCTGCTTTAGTCCTGCTTTAGACCTGCTTTACTCCTGCTTTAGTCCTGCTTTAGTCCTGCTTTAGTCCTGCTTTAGTCCTGCTTTAGTCCTGCTTTAGACCTGCTTTAGACCTGCTTTAGACCTGCTTTAGACCTGCTTTAGTCCTGCTTTAGTCCTGCTTTAGTCCTGCTTTAGACCTGCTTTAGACCTGCTTTAGACCTGCTTTAGACCTGCTTTAGACCTGCTTTAGACCTGCTTTAGTCCTGCTTTAGACCTGCTTTAGTCCTGCTTTAGTCCTGCTTTAGACCTGCTTTAGTCCTGCTTTAGACCTGCTTTAGTCCTGCTTTACTCCTGCTTTACTCCTGCTTTACTCCTGCTTTACTCCTGCTTTACTCCTGCTTTAGTCCTGCTTTAGTCCTGCTTTAGTCCTGCTTTAGTCCTGCTTTAGACCTGCTTTAGTCCTGCTTTAGTCCTGCTTTAGACCTGCTTTAGACCTGCCTTAGACCTGCTTTAGTCCTGCTTTAGTCCTGCTTTACTCCTGCTTTAGTCCTGCTTTACTCCTGCTTTAGTCCTGCTTTTGTCCTGCTTTAGACCTGCTTTAGTCCTGCTTTAGACCTGCTTTAGTCC
The DNA here is from genome assembly GCF_026437365.1 of Eucyclogobius newberryi. Taxonomy (NCBI): domain Eukaryota; kingdom Metazoa; phylum Chordata; class Actinopteri; order Gobiiformes; family Gobiidae; genus Eucyclogobius; species Eucyclogobius newberryi. The sequence continues at coordinate 1,522,983 of NW_027316167.1, forward strand.
TGCTTTAGACCTGCTTTAGTCCTGCTTTACTCCTGCTTTACTCCTGCTTTACTCCTGCTTTACTCCTGCTTTAGTCCTGCTTTACTCCTGCTTTACTCCTGCTTTAGACCTGCTTTAGTCCTGCTTTAGTCCTGCTTTACTCCTGCTTTAGTCCTGCTTTACTCCTGCTTTAGTCCTGCTTTACTCCTGCTTTAGTCCTGCTTTACTCCTGCTTTAGTCCTGCTTTAGTCCTGCTTTAGTCCTGCTTTAGTCCTGCTTTAGTCCTGCTTTAGACCTGCTTTACTCCTGCTTTAGTCCTGCTTTAGACCTGCTTTAGTCCTGCTTTAGTCCTGCTTTAGTCCTGCTTTAGACCTGCTTTAGACCTGCTTTAGTCCTGCTTTAGTCCTGCTTTAGTCCTGCTTTAGACCTGCTTTAGTCCTGCTTTAGACCTGCTTTAGTCCTGCTTTAGTCCTGCTTTAGTCCTGCTTTAGTCCTGCTTTACTCCTGCTTTAGTCCTGCTTTAGTCCTGCTTTAGTCCTGCTTTAGTCCTGCTTTAGACCTGCTTTAGTCCTGCTTTAGTCCTGCTTTAGACCTGCTTTAGTCCTGCTTTAGGACCTGCTTTAGTCCTGCTTTAGTCCTGCTTTAGTCCTGCTTTAGTCCTGCTTTACTCCTGCTTTAGTCCTGCTTTAGTCCTGCTTTAGTCCTGCTTTAGTCCTGCTTTAGTCCTGCTTTAGAGCTGCTTTAGTCCTGCTTTAGACCTGCTTTAGTCCTGCTTTAGAGCTGCTTTAGTCCTGCTTTAGACCTGCTTTAGACCTGCTTTAGACCTGCTTTAGTCCTGCTTTAGTCCTGCTTTAGAGCTGCTTTAGTCCTGCTTTAGTCCTGCTTTAGTCCTGCTTTAGTCCTGCTTTAGAGCTGCTTTAGTCCTGCTTTAGTCCTGCTTTAGTCCTGCTTTAGAGCTGCTTTAGTCCTGCTTTAGTCCTGCTTTAGTCCTGCTTTAGTCCTGCTTTAGAGCTGCTTTAGACCTGCTTTAGTCCTGCTTTAGTCCTGCTTTAGACCTGCTTTAGTCCTGCTTTAGTCCTGCTTTAGAGCTGCTTTAGTCCTGCTTTAGTCCTGCTTTAGTCCTGCTTTAGAGCTGCTTTAGTCCTGCTTTAGTCCTGCTTTAGTCCTGCTTTAGTCCTTCTTTAGTCCTCCTGCTTTAGTCCTGCTTTAGTCCTGCTTTAGAGCTGCTTTAGACCTGCTTTAGTCCTGCTTTAGTCCTGCTTTAGACCTGCTTTAGTCCTGCTTTAGTCCTGCTTTAGTCCTGCTTTACTCGTGCTTTACTCCTGCTTTAGTCCTGCTTTAGTCCTGCTTTACTCGTGCTTTACTTCTTCTTTACTCCTGCTTTAGTCCTGCTTTAGACCTGCTTTAGTCCTGCTTTAGTCCTGCTTTACTCCTGCTTTAGTCCTGCTTTAGTCCTGCTTTAGTCCTGCTTTAGACCTGCTTTAGTCCTGCTTTAGTCCTGCTTTAGTCCTGCTTTAGACCTGCTTTAGACCTGCTTTAGTCCTGCTTTAGTCCTGCTTTAGTCCTGCTTTAGACCTGCTTTAGTCCTGCTTTAGACCTGCTTTAGTCCTGCTTTAGTCCTGCTTTAGAGCTGCTTTAGTCCTGCTTTAGACCTGCTTTAGTCCTGCTTTAGAGCTGCTTTAGTCCTGCTTTAGTCCTGCTTTAGTCCTGCTTTAGTCCTGCTTTAGTCCTCCTGCTTTAGTCCTGCTTTAGTCCTGCTTTAGTCCTGCTTTAGACCTGCTTTAGTCCTGCTTTAGACCTGCTTTAGTCCTGCTTTAGTCCTGCTTTAGAGCTGCTTTAGTCCTGCTTTAGTCCTGCTTTACTCCTGCTTTAGTCCTGCTTTAGACCTGCTTTAGTCCTGCTTTAGACCTGCTTTAGTCCTGCTTTAGTCCTGCTTTACTCCTGCTTTAGTCCTGCTTTAGTCCTGCTTTAGTCCTGCTTTAGTCCTGCTTTTGTCCTGCTTTAGACCTGCTTTAGTCCTGCTTTAGACCTGCTTTAGTCCTGCTTTAGTCCTGCTTTAGTCCTGCTGTAGTCCTGCTTTAGTCCTGCTTTAGTCCTGCTTTACTCCTGCTTTAGTCCTGCTTTAGTCCTGCTTTAGTCCTGCTTTAGACCTGCTTTAGTCCTGCTTTAGTCCTGCTTTAGTCCTGCTTTAGTCCTGCTTTACTCCTGCTTTAGTCCTGCTTTAGTCCTGCTTTAGTCCTGCTGTAGTCCTGCTTTAGTCCTGCTTTAGTCCTGCTTTACTCCTGCTTTAGTCCTGCTTTAGTCCTGCTTTAGTCCTGCTGTAGTCCTGCTTTAGTCCTGCTTTAGTCCTGCTTTACTCCTGCTTTAGTCCTGCTTTAGTCCTGCTTTAGTCCTGCTTTAGACCTGCTTTAGTCCTGCTTTAGTCCTGCTTTAGTCCTGCTTTAGTCCTGCTTTAGTCCTGCTTTACTCCTGCTTTAGTCCTGCTTTAGTCCTGCTTTAGTCCTGCTGTAGTCCTGCTTTAGTCCTGCTTTAGACCTGCTTTAGTCCTGCTTTAGTCCTGCTTTAGACCTGCTTTAGTCCTGCTTTAGACCTGCTTTAGTCCTGCTTTAGTCCTGCTTTAGTCCTGCTTTAGTCCTGCTTTACTCCTGCTTTAGTCCTGCTTTAGTCCTGCTTTAGTCCTGCTTTAGTCCTGCTTTTGTCCTGCTTTAGACCTGCTTTAGTCCTGCTTTAGACCTGCTTTAGTCCTGCTTTAGACCTGCTTTAGTCCTGCTTTAGTCCTGCTTTAGTCCTGCTTTAGTCCTGCTTTACTCCTGCTTTAGTCCTGCTTTAGTCCTGCTGTAGTCCTGCTTTAGTCCTGCTTTAGTCCTGCTTTAGTCCTGCTTTACTCCTGCTTTAGTCCTGCTTTAGTCCTGCTTTAGTCCTGCTTTACTCCTGCTTTAGTCCTGCTTTAGTCCTGCTTTAGTCCTGCTGTAGTCCTGCTTTAGTCCTGCTTTAGTCCTGCTTTAGTCCTGCTTTAGTCCTGCTTTAGACCTGCTTTAGTCCTGCTTTAGTCCTGCTTTAGTCCTGCTTTTGTCCTGCTTTAGACCTGCTTTAGTCCTGCTTTAGACCTGCTTTAGACCTGCTTTAGTCCTGCTTTAGTCCTGCTGTAGTCCTGCTTTAGTCCTGCTTTAGTCCTGCTTTAGTCCTGCTTTACTCCTGCTTTAGTCCTGCTTTAGTCCTGCTTTAGTCCTGCTTTAGACCTGCTTTAGTCCTGCTTTAGTCCTGCTTTAGTCCTGCTTTAGTCCTGCTTTAGTCCTGCTTTAGTCCTGCTGTAGTCCTGCTTTAGTCCTGCTTTAGTCCTGCTTTAGTCCTGCTTTAGTCCTGCTTTACTCCTGCTTTAGTCCTGCTTTAGTCCTGCTTTAGTCCTGCTTTAGTCCTGCTTTACTCCTGCTTTAGTCCTGCTTTAGTCCTGCTTTAGTCCTGCTGTAGTCCTGCTTTAGTCCTGCTTTAGTCCTGCTTTACTCCTGCTTTAGTCCTGCTGTAGTCCTGCTTTAGTCCTGCTTTAGTCCTGCTTTAGTCCTGCTTTAGTCCTGCTTTAGTCCTGCTTTACTCCTGCTTTAGTCCTGCTTTAGTCCTGCTTTAGTCCTGCTGTAGTCCTGCTTTAGTCCTGCTTTAGACCTGCTTTAGTCCTGCTTTAGTCCTGCTTTAGACCTGCTTTAGTCCTGCTTTAGACCTGCTTTAGTCCTGCTTTAGTCCTGCTTTAGTCCTGCTTTAGTCCTGCTTTACTCCTGCTTTAGTCCTGCTTTAGTCCTGCTTTAGTCCTGCTTTAGTCCTGCTTTTGTCCTGCTTTAGACCTGCTTTAGTCCTGCTTTAGACCTGCTTTAGTCCTGCTTTAGTCCTGCTTTAGTCCTGCTTTAGAGCTGCTTTAGTCCTGCTTTAGACCTGCTTTAGTCCTGCTTTAGAGCTGCTTTAGTCCTGCTTTAGTCCTGCTTTAGTCCTGCTTTAGTCCTGCTTTAGTCCTCCTGCTTTAGTCCTGCTTTAGTCCTGCTTTAGTCCTGCTTTAGACCTGCTTTAGTCCTGCTTTAGACCTGCTTTAGTCCTGCTTTAGTCCTGCTTTACTCGTGCTTTACTCCTTCTTTACTCCTGCTTTAGTCCTGCTTTAGTCCTGCTTTAGACCTGCTTTAGTCCTGCTTTAATCCTGCTTTAGACCTGCTTTAGTCCGACTTTACTCCTGCTTTAGTCCTGCTTTAGTCCTGCTTTACTCCTTCTTTACTGCTGGTTTACTCCTGCTTTAGTCCTGCTTTAGTCCTGCTTTACTCCTGCTTTACTCCTGCTTTAGTCCTGCTTTAGTCCTGCTTTACTCGTGCTTTACTCCTTCTTTACTCCTGCTTTAGTCCTGCTTTAGTCCTGCTTTAGTCCTGCTTTAGTCCTGCTTTAGTCCTGCTTTAGTCCGACTTTACTCCTGCTTTAGTCCTGCTTTAGACCTGCTTTAGTCCTGCTTTAGTCCTGCTTTAGTCCTGCTTTAGACCTGCTTTAGACCTGCTTTAGTCCTGCTTTAGTCCTGCTTTAGTCCTGCTTTAGACCTGCTTTAGACCTGCTTTAGACCTGCTTTAGACCTGCTTTAGTCCTGCTTTAGACCTGCTTTAGTCCTGCTTTAGTCCTGCTTTAGAGCTGCTTTAGTCCTGCTTTAGTCCTGCTTTAGTCCTGCTTTAGAGCTGCTTTAGTCCTGCTTTACTCCTGCTTTAGACCTGCTTTAGTCCTGCTTTAGACCTGCTTTAGTCCTGCTTTACTCCTGCTTTACTCCTGCTTTACTCCTGCTTTACTCCTGCTTTAGTCCTGCTTTAGTCCTGCTTTAGTCCTGCTTTAGTCCTGCTTTAGACCTGCTTTAGTCCTGCTTTAGTCCTGCTTTAGACCTGCTTTAGACCTGCCTTAGACCTGCTTTAGTCCTGCTTTAGTCCTGCTTTACTCCTGCTTTAGTCCTGCTTTACTCCTGCTTTAGTCCTGCTTTACTCCTGCTTTACTCCTGCTTTAGTCCTGCTTTACTCCTGCTTTACTCCTGCTTTAGACCTGCTTTAGTCCTGCTTTAGTCCTGCTTTACTCCTGCTTTAGTCCTGCTTTACTCCTGCTTTAGTCCTGCTTTACTCCTGCTTTAGTCCTGCTTTACTCCTGCTTTAGTCCTGCTTTAGTCCTGCTTTAGTCCTGCTTTAGTCCTGCTTTAGACCTGCTTTACTCCTGCTTTAGTCCTGCTTTAGACCTGCTTTAGTCCTGCTTTAGTCCTGCTTTAGTCCTGCTTTAGACCTGCTTTAGACCTGCTTTAGTCCTGCTTTAGTCCTGCTTTAGTCCTGCTTTAGACCTGCTTTAGTCCTGCTTTAGACCTGCTTTAGTCCTGCTTTAGTCCTGCTTTAGTCCTGCTTTAGTCCTGCTTTAGTCCTGCTTTACTCCTGCTTTAGTCCTGCTTTAGTCCTGCTTTAGTCCTGCTTTAGTCCTGCTTTAGACCTGCTTTAGTCCTGCTTTAGTCCTGCTTTAGTCCTGCTTTAGTCCTGCTTTAGACCTGCTTTAGACCTGCTTTAGTCCTGCTTTAGTCCTGCTTTAGTCCTGCTTTAGACCTGCTTTAGACCTGCTTTAGACCTGCTTTAGACCTGCTTTAGTCCTGCTTTAGACCTGCTTTAGTCCTGCTTTAGTCCTGCTTTAGAGCTGCTTTAGTCCTGCTTTAGTCCTGCTTTAGTCCTGCTTTAGAGCTGCTTTAGTCCTGCTTTACTCCTGCTTTAGACCTGCTTTAGTCCTGCTTTAGACCTGCTTTAGTCCTGCTTTACTCCTGCTTTACTCCTGCTTTACTCCTGCTTTACTCCTGCTTTACTCCTGCTTTAGTCCTGCTTTAGTCCTGCTTTAGTCCTGCTTTAGTCCTGCTTTAGACCTGCTTTAGTCCTGCTTTAGTCCTGCTTTAGACCTGCTTTAGACCTGCCTTAGACCTGCTTTAGTCCTGCTTTAGTCCTGCTTTACTCCTGCTTTAGTCCTGCTTTACTCCTGCTTTAGTCCTGCTTTTGTCCTGCTTTAGACCTGCTTTAGTCCTGCTTTAGACCTGCTTTAGTCCTGCTTTAGACCTGCTTTAGTCCTGCTTTACTCCTGCTTTACTCCTGCTTTACTCCTGCTTTACTCCTGCTTTAGTCCTGCTTTACTCCTGCTTTACTCCTGCTTTAGACCTGCTTTAGTCCTGCTTTAGTCCTGCTTTACTCCTGCTTTAGTCCTGCTTTACTCCTGCTTTAGTCCTGCTTTACTCCTGCTTTAGTCCTGCTTTACTCCTGCTTTAGTCCTGCTTTAGTCCTGCTTTAGTCCTGCTTTAGTCCTGCTTTAGTCCTGCTTTAGACCTGCTTTACTCCTGCTTTAGTCCTGCTTTAGACCTGCTTTAGTCCTGCTTTAGTCCTGCTTTAGTCCTGCTTTAGACCTGCTTTAGACCTGCTTTAGTCCTGCTTTAGTCCTGCTTTAGTCCTGCTTTAGACCTGCTTTAGTCCTGCTTTAGACCTGCTTTAGTCCTGCTTTAGTCCTGCTTTAGTCCTGCTTTAGTCCTGCTTTACTCCTGCTTTAGTCCTGCTTTAGTCCTGCTTTAGTCCTGCTTTAGTCCTGCTTTAGACCTGCTTTAGTCCTGCTTTAGTCCTGCTTTAGACCTGCTTTAGTCCTGCTTTAGACCTGCTTTAGTCCTGCTTTAGTCCTGCTTTAGTCCTGCTTTAGTCCTGCTTTACTCCTGCTTTAGTCCTGCTTTAGTCCTGCTTTAGTCCTGCTTTAGTCCTGCTTTACTCCTGCTTTAGTCCTGCTTTAGTCCTGCTTTAGTCCTGCTTTAGACCTGCTTTAGTCCTGCTTTAGTCCTGCTTTAGTCCTGCTTTACTCCTGCTTTAGTCCTGCTTTACTCCTGCTTTACTCCTGCTTTAGTCCTGCTTTACTCCTGCTTTACTCCTGCTTTAGACCTGCTTTAGTCCTGCTTTAGTCCTGCTTTACTCCTGCTTTAGTCCTGCTTTACTCCTGCTTTAGTCCTGCTTTACTCCTGCTTTAGTCCTGCTTTACTCCTGCTTTAGTCCTGCTTTAGTCCTGCTTTAGTCCTGCTTTAGTCCTGCTTTAGACCTGCTTTACTCCTGCTTTAGTCCTGCTTTAGACCTGCTTTAGTCCTGCTTTAGTCCTGCTTTAGTCCTGCTTTAGACCTGCTTTAGACCTGCTTTAGTCCTGCTTTAGTCCTGCTTTAGACCTGCTTTAGTCCTGCTTTAGACCTGCTTTAGTCCTGCTTTAGTCCTGCTTTAGTCCTGCTTTAGTCCTGCTTTAGTCCTGCTTTACTCCTGCTTTAGTCCTGCTTTAGTCCTGCTTTAGTCCTGCTTTAGACCTGCTTTAGTCCTGCTTTAGTCCTGCTTTAGTCCTGCTTTAGTCCTGCTTTAGACCTGCTTTAGACCTGCTTTAGTCCTGCTTTAGTCCTGCTTTAGTCCTGCTTTAGACCTGCTTTAGACCTGCTTTAGACCTGCTTTAGTCCTGCTTTAGACCTGCTTTAGTCCTGCTTTAGTCCTGCTTTAGAGCTGCTTTAGTCCTGCTTTAGTCCTGCTTTAGTCCTGCTTTAGAGCTGCTTTAGTCCTGCTTTACTCCTGCTTTAGACCTGCTTTAGTCCTGCTTTAGACCTGCTTTAGTCCTGCTTTACTCCTGCTTTACTCCTGCTTTAGTCCTGCTTTAGTCCTGCTTTAGTCCTGCTTTAGACCTGCTTTAGACCTGCCTTAGACCTGCTTTAGTCCTGCTTTAGTCCTGCTTTACTCCTGCTTTAGTCCTGCTTTACTCCTGCTTTAGTCCTGCTTTTGTCCTGCTTTAGACCTGCTTTAGTCCTGCTTTAGACCTGCTTTAGTCCTGCTTTAGACCTGCTTTAGTCCTGCTTTACTCCTGCTTTACTCCTGCTTTACTCCTGCTTTACTCCTGCTTTAGTCCTGCTTTACTCCTGCTTTACTCCTGCTTTAGACCTGCTTTAGTCCTGCTTTAGTCCTGCTTTACTCCTGCTTTAGTCCTGCTTTACTCCTGCTTTAGTCCTGCTTTACTCCTGCTTTAGTCCTGCTTTACTCCTGCTTTAGTCCTGCTTTAGTCCTGCTTTAGTCCTGCTTTAGTCCTGCTTTAGACCTGCTTTACTCCTGCTTTAGTCCTGCTTTAGACCTGCTTTAGTCCTGCTTTAGTCCTGCTTTAGTCCTGCTTTAGACCTGCTTTAGACCTGCTTTAGTCCTGCTTTAGTCCTGCTTTAGTCCTGCTTTAGACCTGCTTTAGTCCTGCTTTAGACCTGCTTTAGTCCTGCTTTAGTCCTGCTTTAGTCCTGCTTTAGTCCTGCTTTACTCCTGCTTTAGTCCTGCTTTAGTCCTGCTTTAGTCCTGCTTTAGTCCTGCTTTAGACCTGCTTTAGTCCTGCTTTAGTCCTGCTTTAGACCTGCTTTAGTCCTGCTTTAGACCTGCTTTAGTCCTGCTTTAGTCCTGCTTTAGTCCTGCTTTAGTCCTGCTTTACTCCTGCTTTAGTCCTGCTTTAGTCCTGCTTTAGTCCTGCTTTAGTCCTGCTTTACTCCTGCTTTAGTCCTGCTTTAGTCCTGCTTTAGTCCTGCTTTAGACCTGCTTTAGTCCTGCTTTAGTCCTGCTTTAGTCCTGCTTTACTCCTGCTTTAGTCCTGCTTTAGTCCTGCTTTAGTCCTGCTTTAGTCCTGCTTTACTCCTGCTTTAGTCCTGCTTTAGACCTGCTTTAGACCTGCTTTAGTCCTGCTTTAGACCTGCTTTAGTCCTGCTTTAGTCCTGCTTTAGAGCTGCTTTAGTCCTGCTTTAGTCCTGCTTTAGTCCTGCTTTAGAGCTGCTTTAGTCCTGCTTTAGTCCTGCTTTAGTCCTGCTTTAGTCCTTCTTTAGTCCTCCTGCTTTAGTCCTGCTTTAGTCCTGCTTTAGAGCTGCTTTAGACCTGCTTTAGTCCTGCTTTAGTCCTGCTTTAGACCTGCTTTAGTCCTGCTTTAGTCCTGCTTTAGTCCTGCTTTACTCGTGCTTTACTCCTGCTTTAGTCCTGCTTTAGTCCTGCTTTAGTCCTGCTTTACTCCTGCTTTAGTCCTGCTTTAGTCCTGCTTTAGTCCTGCTTTAGACCTGCTTTAGTCCTGCTTTAGTCCTGCTTTAGTCCTGCTTTACTCCTGCTTTAGTCCTGCTTTACTCCTGCTTTACTCCTGCTTTAGTCCTGCTTTACTCCTGCTTTACTCCTGCTTTAGACCTGCTTTAGTCCTGCTTTAGTCCTGCTTTACTCCTGCTTTAGTCCTGCTTTACTCCTGCTTTAGTCCTGCTTTACTCCTGCTTTAGTCCTGCTTTACTCCTGCTTTAGTCCTGCTTTAGTCCTGCTTTAGTCCTGCTTTAGTCCTGCTTTAGACCTGCTTTACTCCTGCTTTAGTCCTGCTTTAGACCTGCTTTAGTCCTGCTTTAGTCCTGCTTTAGTCCTGCTTTAGACCTGCTTTAGACCTGCTTTAGTCCTGCTTTAGTCCTGCTTTAGACCTGCTTTAGTCCTGCTTTAGACCTGCTTTAGTCCTGCTTTAGTCCTGCTTTAGTCCTGCTTTAGTCCTGCTTTAGTCCTGCTTTACTCCTGCTTTAGTCCTGCTTTAGTCCTGCTTTAGTCCTGCTTTAGTCCTGCTTTAGACCTGCTTTAGTCCTGCTTTAGTCCTGCTTTAGTCCTGCTTTAGTCCTGCTTTAGACCTGCTTTAGACCTGCTTTAGTCCTGCTTTAGTCCTGCTTTAGTCCTGCTTTAGACCTGCTTTAGACCTGCTTTAGACCTGCTTTAGACCTGCTTTAGTCCTGCTTTAGACCTGCTTTAGTCCTGCTTTAGTCCTGCTTTAGAGCTGCTTTAGTCCTGCTTTAGTCCTGCTTTAGTCCTGCTTTAGAGCTGCTTTAGTCCTGCTTTACTCCTGCTTTAGACCTGCTTTAGTCCTGCTTTAGACCTGCTTTAGTCCTGCTTTACTCCTGCTTTACTCCTGCTTTAGTCCTGCTTTAGTCCTGCTTTAGTCCTGCTTTAGACCTGCTTTAGACCTGCCTTAGACCTGCTTTAGTCCTGCTTTAGTCCTGCTTTACTCCTGCTTTAGTCCTGCTTTACTCCTGCTTTAGTCCTGCTTTTGTCCTGCTTCAGACCTGCTTTAGTCCTGCTTTAGACCTGCTTTAGTCCTGCTTTAGACCTGCTTTAGTCCTGCTTTACTCCTGCTTTACTCCTGCTTTACTCCTGCTTTACTCCTGCTTTAGTCCTGCTTTACTCCTGCTTTACTCCTGCTTTAGACCTGCTTTAGTCCTGCTTTAGTCCTGCTTTACTCCTGCTTTAGTCCTGCTTTACTCCTGCTTTAGTCCTGCTTTACTCCTGCTTTAGTCCTGCTTTACTCCTGCTTTAGTCCTGCTTTAGTCCTGCTTTAGTCCTGCTTTAGTCCTGCTTTAGACCTGCTTTACTCCTGCTTTAGTCCTGCTTTAGACCTGCTTTAGTCCTGCTTTAGTCCTGCTTTAGTCCTGCTTTAGACCTGCTTTAGACCTGCTTTAGTCCTGCTTTAGTCCTGCTTTAGTCCTGCTTTAGACCTGCTTTAGTCCTGCTTTAGACCTGCTTTAGTCCTGCTTTAGTCCTGCTTTAGTCCTGCTTTAGTCCTGCTTTACTCCTGCTTTAGTCCTGCTTTAGTCCTGCTTTAGTCCTGCTTTAGTCCTGCTTTAGACCTGCTTTAGTCCTGCTTTAGTCCTGCTTTAGACCTGCTTTAGTCCTGCTTTAGACCTGCTTTAGTCCTGCTTTAGTCCTGCTTTAGTCCTGCTTTAGTCCTGCTTTACTCCTGCTTTAGTCCTGCTTTAGTCCTGCTTTAGTCCTGCTTTAGTCCTGCTTTACTCCTGCTTTAGTCCTGCTTTAGTCCTGCTTTAGTCCTGCTTTAGACCTGCTTTAGTCCTGCTTTAGTCCTGCTTTAGTCCTGCTTTACTCCTGCTTTAGTCCTGCTTTAGTCCTGCTTTAGTCCTGCTTTAGTCCTGCTTTACTCCTGCTTTAGTCCTGCTTTAGACCTGCTTTAGACCTGCTTTAGTCCTGCTTTAGACCTGCTTTAGTCCTGCTTTAGTCCTGCTTTAGAGCTGCTTTAGTCCTGCTTTAGTCCTGCTTTAGTCCTGCTTTAGAGCTGCTTTAGTCCTGCTTTAGTCCTGCTTTAGTCCTGCTTTAGTCCTTCTTTAGTCCTCCTGCTTTAGTCCTGCTTTAGTCCTGCTTTAGAGCTGCTTTAGACCTGCTTTAGTCCTGCTTTAGTCCTGCTTTAGACCTGCTTTAGTCCTGCTTTAGTCCTGCTTTAGTCCTGCTTTACTCGTGCTTTACTCCTGCTTTAGTCCTGCTTTAGTCCTGCTTTACTCGTGCTTTACTTCTTCTTTACTCCTGCTTTAGTCCTGCTTTAGACCTGCTTTAGTCCTGCTTTAGTCCTGCTTTACTCCTGCTTTAGTCCTGCTTTAGTCCTGCTTTAGTCCTGCTTTAGACCTGCTTTAGTCCTGCTTTAGTCCTGCTTTAGTCCTGCTTTAGACCTGCTTTAGACCTGCTTTAGTCCTGCTTTAGTCCTGCTTTAGTCCTGCTTTAGACCTGCTTTAGTCCTGCTTTAGACCTGCTTTAGTCCTGCTTTAGTCCTGCTTTAGAGCTGCTTTAGTCCTGCTTTAGACCTGCTTTAGTCCTGCTTTAGAGCTGCTTTAGTCCTGCTTTAGTCCTGCTTTAGTCCTGCTTTAGTCCTGCTTTAGTCCTCCTGCTTTAGTCCTGCTTTAGTCCTGCTTTAGTCCTGCTTTAGACCTGCTTTAGTCCTGCTTTAGACCTGCTTTAGTCCTGCTTTAGTCCTGCTTTAGAGCTGCTTTAGTCCTGCTTTAGTCCTGCTTTACTCCTGCTTTAGTCCTGCTTTACTCCTGCTTTACTCCTGCTTTAGTCCTGCTTTACTCCTGCTTTACTCCTGCTTTAGACCTGCTTTAGTCCTGCTTTAGTCCTGCTTTACTCCTGCTTTAGTCCTGCTTTACTCCTGCTTTAGTCCTGCTTTACTCCTGCTTTAGTCCTGCTTTACTCCTGCTTTAGTCCTGCTTTACTCCTGCTTTAGTCCTGCTTTACTCCTTCTTTACTCCTGCTTTAGTCCTGCTTTAGTCCTGCTTTAGACCTGCTTTAGTCCTGCTTTAATCCTGCTTTAGACCTGCTTTAGTCCGACTTTACTCCTGCTTTAGTCCTGCTTTAGTCCTGCTTTACTCCTTCTTTACTGCTGGTTTACTCCTGCTTTAGTCCTGCTTTAGTCCTGCTTTACTCCTGCTTTAGTCCTGCTTTAGTCCTGCTTTAGTCCTGCTTTAGTCCTGCTTTACTCCTGCTTTAGTCCTGCTTTAGTCCTGCTTTAGTCCTGCTTTAGTCCTGCTTTAGTCCTGCTTTAGTCCTGCTTTAGAGCTGCTTTAGAGCTGCTTTAGTCCTGCTTTACTCCTGCTTTAGACCTGCTTTAGTCCTGCTTTAGACCTGCTTTAGTCCTGCTTTAGACCTGCTTTAGACCTGCTTTAGTCCTGCTTTAGACCTGCTTTAGTCCTGCTTTAGTCCTGCTTTAGAGCTGCTTTAGTCCTGCTTTAGTCCTGCTTTAGTCCTGCTTTAGAGCTGCTTTAGTCCTGCTTTAGTCCTGCTTTAGTCCTGCTTTAGTCCTTCTTTAGTCCTCCTGCTTTAGTCCTGCTTTAGTCCTGCTTTAGAGCTGCTTTAGACCTGCTTTAGTCCTGCTTTAGTCCTGCTTTAGACCTGCTTTAGTCCTGCTTTAGTCCTGCTTTAGTCCTGCTTTACTCGTGCTTTACTCCTGATTTAGTCCTGCTTTAGTCCTGCTTTACTCGTGCTTTACTTCTTCTTTACTCCTGCTTTAGTCCTGCTTTAGACCTGCTTTAGTCCTGCTTTAGTCCTGCTTTACTCCTGCTTTAGTCCTGCTTTAGTCCTGCTTTAGTCCTGCTTTAGACCTGCTTTAGTCCTGCTTTAGTCCTGCTTTAGTCCTGCTTTAGACCTGCTTTAGACCTGCTTTAGTCCTGCTTTAGTCCTGCTTTAGTCCTGCTTTAGTCCTGCTTTAGACCTGCTTTAGTCCTGCTTTAGACCTGCTTTAGTCCTGCTTTAGTCCTGCTTTAGAGCTGCTTTAGTCCTGCTTTAGACCTGCTTTAGTCCTGCTTTAGAGCTGCTTTAGTCCTGCTTTAGTCCTGCTTTAGTCCTGCTTTAGTCCTGCTTTAGTCCTCCTGCTTTAGTCCTGCTTTAGTCCTGCTTTAGTCCTGCTTTAGACCTGCTTTAGTCCTGCTTTAGACCTGCTTTAGTCCTGCTTTAGTCCTGCTTTAGAGCTGCTTTAGTCCTGCTTTAGTCCTGCTTTAGTCCTGCTTTAGTCCTGCTTTACTCCTGCTTTACTCCTGCTTTACTCCTGCTTTAGTCCTGCTTTAGTCCTGCTTTAGACCTGCTTTAGTCCTGCTTTAATCCTGCTTTAGACCTGCTTTAGTCCGACTTTACTCCTGCTTTAGTCCTGCTTTAGTCCTGCTTTACTCCTTCTTTACTGCTGGTTTACTCCTGCTTTAGTCCTGCTTTAGTCCTGCTTTACTCCTGCTTTACTCCTGCTTTAGTCCTGCTTTAGTCCTGCTTTAGTCCTGCTTTAGTCCTGCTTTAGTCCTGCTTTAGTCCTGCTTTAGTCCGGCTTTACTCCTGCTTTAGTCCTGCTTTAGACCTGCTTTAGTCCTGCTTTAGTCCTGCTTTAGTCCTGCTTTAGACCTGCTTTAGACCTGCTTTAGTCCTGCTTTAGTCCTGCTTTAGTCCTGCTTTAGACCTGCTTTAGACCTGCTTTAGACCTGCTTTAGACCTGCTTTAGTCCTGCTTTAGACCTGCTTTAGTCCTGCTTTAGTCCTGCTTTAGAGCTGCTTTAGTCCTGCTTTAGTCCTGCTTTAGTCCTGCTTTAGAGCTGCTTTAGTCCTGCTTTAGTCCTGCTTTAGTCCTGCTTTAGTCCTCCTGCTTTAGTCCTGCTTTAGTCCTGCTTTAGAGCTGCTTTAGACCTGCTTTAGACCTGCTTTAGTCCTGCTTTACTCCTGCTTTAGTCCTGCTTTAGTCCTGCTTTAGTCCTGCTTTAGACCTGCTTTAGTCCTGCTTTAGTCCTGCTTTAGTCCTGCTTTAGTCCTGCTTTAGACCTGCTTTAGACCTGCTTTAGTCCTGCTTTAGACCTGCTTTAGTCCTGCTTTAGTCCTGCTTTAGAGCTGCTTTAGTCCTGCTTTAGTCCTGCTTTAGTCCTGCTTTAGAGCTGCTTTAGTCCTGCTTTAGTCCTGCTTTAGTCCTGCTTTAGTCCTGCTTTAGTCCTCCTGCTTTAGTCCTGCTTTAGTCCTGCTTTAGAGCTGCTTTAGACCTGCTTTAGTCCTGCTTTAGTCCTGCTTTAGACCTGCTTTTGTCCTGCTTTACTCCTGCTTTAGTCCTGCTTTAGTCCTGCTTTAGTCCTGCTTTAGTCCTGCTTTAGTCCTGCTTTACTCCTGCTTTACTTCTTCTTTACTCCTGCTTTAGTCCTGCTTTAGACCTGCTTTAGTCCTGCTTTAGTCCTGCTTTACTCCTGCTTTAGTCCTGCTTTAGTCCTGCTTTAGTCCTGCTTTAGACCTGCTTTAGTCCTGCTTTAGTCCTGCTTTAGTCCTGCTTTAGACCTGCTTTAGACCTGCTTTAGTCCTGCTTTAGTCCTGCTTTAGTCCTGCTTTAGTCCTGCTTTAGACCTGCTTTAGTCCTGCTTTAGACCTGCTTTAGTCCTGCTTTAGTCCTGCTTTAGAGCTGCTTTAGTCCTGCTTTAGACCTGCTTTAGTCCTGCTTTAGAGCTGCTTTAGTCCTGCTTTAGTCCTGCTTTAGTCCTGCTTTAGTCCTGCTTTAGTCCTCCTGCTTTAGTCCTGCTTTAGTCCTGCTTTAGTCCTGCTTTAGACCTGCTTTAGTCCTGCTTTAGTCCTGCTTTAGAGCTGCTTTAGTCCTGCTTTAGACCTGCTTTAGAGCTGCTTTAGTCCTGCTTTAGTCCTGCTTTAGTCCTGCTTTAGTCCTGCTTTAGTCCTCCTGCTTTAGTCCTGCTTTAGACCTGCTTTAGTCCTGCTTTAGACCTGCTTTAGTCCTGCTTTAGTACTGCTTTAGTCCTGCTTTAGTCCTGCTTTAGTCCTGCTTTAGACCTGCTTTAGTCCTGCTTTAGTCCTGCTTTACTCCTGCTTTAGTCCTGCTTTAGTCCTGCTTTAGACCTGCTTTAGTCCTGCTTTAGTCCTGCTTTACTCCTGCTTTAGTCCTGCTTTAGTCCTGCTTTAGACCTGCTTTAGTCCTGCTTTAGTCCTGCTTTAGACCTGCTTTAGTCCTGCTTTAGTCCTGCTTTAGTCCTGCTTTAGACCTGCTTTAGACCTGCTTTAGTCCTGCTTTGGACCTGTTTTAGTCCTGCTTTACTCCTGCTTTACTCCTGCTTTACTCCTGCTTTACTCCTGCTTTAGTCCTGCTTTAGTCCTGCTTTAGTCCTGCTTTAGACCTGCTTTAGTCCTGCTTTACTCCTGCTTTAGTCCTGCTTTACTCCTGCTTTACTCCTGCTTTACTCCTGCTTTACTCCTGCTTTAGTCCTGCTTTAGACCTGCTTTAGTCCTGCTTTAGTCCTGCTTTACTCCTGCTTTAGTCCTGCTTTACTCCTGCTTTAGTCCTGCTTTTGTCCTGCTTTAGACCTGCTTTAGTCCTGCTTTAGACCTGCTTTAGTCCTGCTTTAGACCTGCTTTAGTCCTGCTTTACTCCTGCTTTACTCCTGCTTTACTCCTGCTTTACTCCTGCTTTAGTCCTGCTTTACTCCTGCTTTAGTCCTGCTTTACTCCTGCTTTAGTCCTGCTTTAGTCCTGCTTTAGTCCTGCTTTAGACCTGCTTTAGTCCTGCTTTAGTCCTGCTTTACTCCTGCTTTAGTCCTGCTTTACTCCTGCTTTAGTCCTGCTTTACTCCTGCTTTAGTCCTGCTTTACTCCTGCTTTAGTCCTGCTTTAGTCCTGCTTTAGTCCTGCTTTTGTCCTGCTTTAGTCCTGCTTTAGTCCTGCTTTACTCCTGCTTTAGTCCTGCTTTACTCCTGCTTTAGTCCTGCTTTAGTCCTGCTTTAGTCCTGCTTTTGTCCTGCTTTAGTCCTGCTTTAGACCTGCTTTAGTCCTGCTTTAGTCCTGCTTTAGTCCTGCTTTACTCCTGCTTTAGTCCTGCTTTAGTCCTGCTTTAGTCCTGCTTTACTCCTGCTTTAGTCCTGCTTTCGACCTGCTTTAGACCTGCTTTAGTCCTGCTTTAGTCCTGCTTTACTCCTGCTTTAGTCCTGCTTTAGTCCTGCTTTAGTCCTGCTTTAGTCCTGCTGTAGTCCTGCTTTCGACCTGCTTTAGACCTGCTTTAGTCCTGCTTTAGTCCTGCTTTAGTCCTGCTTTAGTCCTGCTTTACTCCTGCTTTAGTCCTGCTTTACTCCTGCTTTAGTCCTGCTTTAGTCCTGCTTTAGTCCTGCTTTAGTCCTGCTTTAGACCTGCTTTAGACCTGCTTTAGTCCTGCTTTAGTCCTGCTTTAGTCCTGCTTTAGACCTGCTTTAGTCCTGCTTTAGTCCTGCTTTTGTCCTGCTTTAGACCTGCTTTAGTCCTGCTTTGGACCTGTTTTAGTCCTGCTTTAGTCCTGCTCTAGTCCTGCTCTAGTCCTGCTTTACTCCTGCTTTACTCCTGCTTTACTCCTGCTTTACTCCTGCTTTAGTCCTGCTTTAGTCCTGCTTTAGTCCTGCTTTAGACCTGCTTTAGTCCTGCTTTACTCCTGCTTTAGTCCTGCTTTAGTCCTGCTTTAGTCCTGCTTTAGTCCTGCTTTAGACCTGCTTTAGTCCTGCTTTAGTCCTGCTTTAGTCCTGCTTTAGAGCTGCTTTAGTCCTGCTTTAGTCCTGCTTTAGTCCTGCTTTAGAGCTGCTTTAGTCCTGCTTTAGTCCTGCTTTACTCCTGCTTTAGTCCTGCTTTAGTCCTGCTTTAGACCTGCTTTAGTCCTGCTTTAGACCTGCTTTAGTCCTGCTTTAGTCCTGCTTTAGTCCTGCTTTAGTCCTGCTTTAGACCTGCTTTAGACCTGCTTTAGTCCTGCTTTAGTCCTGCTTTAGTCCTGCTTTTGTCCTGCTTTAGACCTGCTTTAGTCCTGCTTTAGTCCTGCTTTAGTCCTGCTTTAGTCCTGCTTTAGACCTGCTTTAGTCCTGCTTTACTCCTGCTTTACTCCTGCTTTACTCCTGCTTTACTCCTGCTTTACTCCTGCTTTAGTCCTGCTTTAGTCCTGCTTTAGACCTGCTTTAGTCCTGCTTTAGTCCTGCTTTAGACCTGCTTTAGACCTGCCTTAGACCTGCTTTAGTCCTGCTTTAGTCCTGCTTTACTCCTGCTTTAGTCCTGCTTTACTCCTGCTTTAGTCCTGCTTTTGTCCTGCTTTAGACCTGCTTTAGTCCTGCTTTAGACCTGCTTTAGTCCTGCTTTAGACCTGCTTTAGTCCTGCTTTACTCCTGCTTTACTCCTGCTTTACTCCTGCTTTAGTCCTGCTTTAGTCCTGCTTTACTCCTGCTTTAGTCCTGCTTTCGACCTGCTTTAGTCCTGCTTTAGTCCTGCTTTAGTCCTGCTTTAGTCCTGCTTTAGACCTGCTTTAGTCCTGCTTTAGTCCTGCTTTAGTCCTGCTTTAGTCCTGCTTTACTCCTGCTTTAGTCCTGCTTTACTCCTGCTTTAGTCCTGCTTTACTCCTGCTTTAGTCCTGCTTTACTCCTGCTTTAGTCCTGCTTTACTCCTGCTTTAGTCCTGCTTTAGTCCTGCTTTAGTCCTGCTTTAGTCCTGCTTTAGACCTGCTTTAGTCCTGCTTTAGTCCTGCTTTAGTCCTGCTTTAGACCTGCTTTAGACCTGCTTTAGACCTGCTTTAGTCCTGCTTTAGTCCTGCTTTAGTCCTGCTTTAGTCCTGCTTTACTCCTGCTTTAGTCCTGCTTTAGTCCTGCTTTAGACCTGCTTTAGTCCTGCTTTAGTCCTGCTTTAGACCTGCTTTAGTCCAGCTTTAGACCTGCTTTAGTCCTGCTTTAGTCCTGCTTTACTCCTGCTTTAGTCCTGCTTTAGTCCTGCTTTAGTCCTGCTTTAGTCCTGCTTTACTCCTGCTTTAGTCCTGCTTTAGTCCTGCTTTAGTCCTGCTTTAGTCCTGCTTTAGTCCTGCTTTACTCCTGCTTTAGTCCTGCTTTAGTCCTGCTTTAGTCCTGCTTTAGTCCTGCTTTACTCCTGCTTTAGTCCTGCTTTAGTCCTGCTTTAGTCCTGCTGTAGTCCTGCTTTAGTCCTGCTTTAGTCCTGCTTTAGTCCTGCTTTAGTCCTGCTTTAGTCCTGCTTTACTCCTGCTTTAGTCCTGCTTTAGTCCTGCTTTAGTCCTGCTTTAGTCCTGCTTTAGTCCTGCTTTACTCCTGCTTTAGTCCTGCTTTAGTCCTGCTTTAGTCCTGCTTTAGTCCTGCTTTACTCCTGCTTTAGTCCTGCTTTACTCCTGCTTTAGTCCTGCTTTAGTCCTGCTTTAGTCCTGCTTTAGTCCTGCTTTACTCCTGCTTTAGTCCTGCTTTAGTCCTGCTTTAGTCCTGCTGTAGTCCTGCTTTAGTCCTGCTTTAGTCCTGCTTTAGACCTGCTTTAGTCCTGCTTTAGACCTGCTTTAGTCCTGCTTTAGTCCTGCTTTAGTCCTGCTTTAGTCCTGCTTTAGTCCTGCTTTAGTCCTGCTTTAGACCTGCTTTAGTCCTGCTTTAGTCCTGCTTTAGACCTGCTTTAGTCCTGCTTTAGACCTGCTTTAGTCCTGCTTTAGTCCTGCTTTAGACCTGCTTTAGTCCTGCTTTAGACCTGCTTTAGTCCTGCTTTAGTCCTGCTTTAGACCTGCTTTAGTCCTGCTTTAGTCCTGCTTTAGTCCTGCTTTAGTCCTGCTTTAGTCCTGCTTTACTCCTGCTTTAGTCCTGCTTTAGTCCTGCTTTAGTCCTGCTTTACTCCTGCTTTAGTCCTGCTTTAGTCCTGCTTTAGTCCTGCTGTAGTCCTGCTTTAGTCCTGCTTTAGTCCTGCTTTAGTCCTGCTTTAGACCTGCTTTAGTCCTGCTTTAGACCTGCTTTAGTCCTGCTTTAGTCCTGCTTTAGTCCTGCTTTAGTCCTGCTTTAGTCCTGCTTTAGTCCTGCTTTAGACCTGCTTTAGTCCTGCTTTAGTCCTGCTTTAGACCTGCTTTAGTCCTGCTTTAGACCTGCTTTAGTCCTGCTTTACTCCTGCTTTAGTCCTGCTTTAGTCCTGCTTTAGACCTGCTTTAGTCCTGCTTTAGTCCTGCTTTAGTCCTGCTTTACTCCTGCTTTAGTCCTGCTTTAGTCCTGCTTTAGTCCTGCTTTACTCCTGCTTTAGTCCTGCTTTAGTCCTGCTTTAGTCCTGCTGTAGTCCTGCTTTAGTCCTGCTTTAGTCCTGCTTTAGTCCTGCTTTAGACCTGCTTTAGTCCTGCTTTAGACCTGCTTTAGTCCTGCTTTAGTCCTGCTTTAGTCCTGCTTTAGTCCTGCTTTAGTCCTGCTTTAGTCCTGCTTTAGACCTGCTTTAGTCCTGCTTTAGTCCTGCTTTAGACCTGCTTTAGTCCTGCTTTAGACCTGCTTTAGTCCTGCTTTAGTCCTGCTTTAGTCCTGCTTTAGTCCTGCTTTAGTCCTGCTTTACTCCTGCTTTAGTCCTGCTTTAGTCCTGCTTTAGTCCTGCTTTAGACCTGCTTTAGTCCTGCTTTAGTCCTGCTTTAGTCCTGCTTTAGTCCTGCTTTACTCCTGCTTTACTCCTGCTTTAGTCCTGCTTTAGTCCTGCTTTAGTCCTGCTGTAGTCCTGCTTTAGTCCTGCTTTAGTCCTGCTTTAGTCCTGCTTTAGTCCTGCTTTAGACCTGCTTTAGTCCTGCTTTAGTCCTGCTTTAGTCCTGCTTTAGTCCTGCTTTACTCCTGCTTTAGTCCTGCTTTAGTCCTGCTTTAGTCCTGCTTTAGTCCTGCTTTAGTCCTGCTTTAGTCCTGCTTTACTCCTGCTTTAGTCCTGCTTTAGTCCTGCTTTAGTCCTGCTTTACTCCTGCTTTAGTCCTGCTTTAGTCCTGCTTTAGTCCTGCTTTAGACCTGCTTTAGTCCTGCTTTAGTCCTGCTTTAGTCCTGCTTTACTCCTGCTTTAGTCCTGCTTTAGTCCTGCTTTAGTCCTGCTGTAGTCCTGCTTTAGTCCTGCTTTAGACCTGCTTTAGTCCTGCTTTAGTCCTGCTTTAGACCTGCTTTAGTCCTGCTTTAGACCTGCTTTAGTCCTGCTTTAGTCCTGCTTTACTCCTGCTTTAGTCCTGCTTTAGTCCTGCTTTAGTCCTGCTTTAGTCCTGCTTTTGTCCTGCTTTAGACCTGCTTTAGTCCTGCTTTAGTCCTGCTTTACTCCTGCTTTAGTCCTGCTTTAGTCCTGCTTTAGACCTGCTTTACTCCTGCTTTAGTCCTGCTTTAGTCCTGCTTTAGTCCTGCTTTAGTCCTGCTTTACTCCTGCTTTAGTCCTGCTTTAGTCCTGCTTTAGTCCTGCTTTAGTCCTGCTTTAGACCTGCTTTAGTCCTGCTTTAGTCCTGCTTTAGTCCTGCTTTAGTCCTGCTTTAGACCTGCTTTAGTCCTGCTTTACTCCTGCTTTACTCCTGCTTTACTCCTGCTTTACTCCTGCTTTACTCCTGCTTTAGTCCTGCTTTAGTCCTGCTTTAGTCCTGCTTTAGACCTGCTTTAGTCCTGCTTTAGTCCTGCTTTAGACCTGCTTTAGACCTGCCTTAGACCTGCTTTAGTCCTGCTTTAGTCCTGCTTTACTCCTGCTTTAGTCCTGCTTTACTCCTGCTTTATTCCTGCTTTTGTCCTGCTTTAGACCTGCTTTAGTCCTGCTTTAGACCTGCTTTAGTCCTGCTTTAGACCTGCTTTAGTCCTGCTTTACTCCTGCTTTACTCCTGCTTTACTCCTGCTTTAGTCCTGCTTTAGTCCTGCTTTACTCCTGCTTTAGTCCTGCTTTCGACCTGCTTTAGTCCTGCTTTAGTCCTGCTTTAGTCCTGCTTTAGTCCTGCTTTAGACCTGCTTTAGTCCTGCTTTAGTCCTGCTTTAGTCCTGCTTTAGTCCTGCTTTACTCCTGCTTTAGTCCTGCTTTACTCCTGCTTTAGTCCTGCTTTACTCCTGCTTTAGTCCTGCTTTACTCCTGCTTTAGTCCTGCTTTACTCCTGCTTTAGTCCTGCTTTAGTCCTGCTTTAGTCCTGCTTTAGTCCTGCTTTAGACCTGCTTTAGTCCTGCTTTAGTCCTGCTTTAGTCCTGCTTTAGACCTGCTTTAGACCTGCTTTAGTCCTGCTTTAGTCCTGCTTTACTCCTGCTTTAGTCCTGCTTTAGTCCTGCTTTAGACCTGCTTTAGTCCTGCTTTAGTCCTGCTTTAGTCCTGCTTTAGACCTGCTTTAGACCTGCTTTAGTCCTGCTTTAGTCCTGCTTTAGTCCTGCTTTAGACCTGCTTTAGTCCTGCTTTAGACCTGCTTTAGTCCTGCTTTAGTCCTGCTTTAGTCCTGCTTTAGTCCTGCTTTAGTCCTGCTTTACTCCTGCTTTAGTCCTGCTTTAGTCCTGCTTTAGTCCTGCTTTAGACCTGCTTTAGTCCTGCTTTAGTCCTGCTTTAGACCTGCTTTAGTCCAGCTTTAGACCTGCTTTAGTCCTGCTTTAGTCCTGCTTTAGTCCTGCTTTAGTCCTGCTTTAGTCCTGCTTTAGTCCTGCTTTAGTCCTGCTTTACTCCTGCTTTAGTCCTGCTTTAGTCCTGCTTTAGTCCTGCTTTAGTCCTGCTTTAGTCCTGCTTTACTCCTGCTTTAGTCCTGCTTTAGTCCTGCTTTAGTCCTGCTTTAGTCCTGCTTTACTCCTGCTTTAGTCCTGCTTTAGTCCTGCTTTAGTCCTGCTGTAGTCCTGCTTTAGTCCTGCTTTAGTCCTGCTTTAGTCCTGCTTTAGACCTGCTTTAGTCCTGCTTTAGACCTGCTTTAGTCCTGCTTTAGTCCTGCTTTAGTCCTGCTTTAGTCCTGCTTTAGTCCTGCTTTAGTCCTGCTTTAGTCCTGCTTTAGACCTGCTTTAGTCCTGCTTTAGTCCTGCTTTAGACCTGCTTTAGTCCTGCTTTAGACCTGCTTTAGTCCTGCTTTAGTCCTGCTTTAGACCTGCTTTAGTCCTGCTTTAGACCTGCTTTAGTCCTGCTTTAGTCCTGCTTTAGTCCTGCTTTAGTCCTGCTTTAGTCCTGCTTTACTCCTGCTTTAGTCCTGCTTTAGTCCTGCTTTAGTCCTGCTTTAGACCTGCTTTAGTCCTGCTTTAGTCCTGCTTTAGTCCTGCTTTAGTCCTGCTTTACTCCTGCTTTAGTCCTGCTTTAGTCCTGCTTTAGTCCTGCTGTAGTCCTGCTTTAGTCCTGCTTTAGACCTGCTTTAGTCCTGCTTTAGTCCTGCTTTAGACCTGCTTTAGTCCTGCTTTAGACCTGCTTTAGTCCTGCTTTAGTCCTGCTTTAGTCCTGCTTTAGTCCTGCTTTAGTCCTGCTTTAGTCCTGCTTTAGACCTGCTTTAGTCCTGCTTTAGACCTGCTTTAGTCCTGCTTTAGACCTGCTTTAGTCCTGCTTTAGTCCTGCTTTAGACCTGCTTTAGTCCTGCTTTAGTCCTGCTTTAGTCCTGCTTTAGTCCTGCTTTAGTCCTGCTTTACTCCTGCTTTAGTCCTGCTTTAGTCCTGCTTTAGTCCTGCTTTAGTCCTGCTTTAGTCCTGCTTTAGTCCTGCTTTAGTCCTGCTTTAGTCCTGCTTTAGACCTGCTTTAGTCCTGCTTTAGACCTGCTTTAGTCCTGCTTTAGACCTGCTTTAGTCCTGCTTTAGTCCTGCTTTAGTCCTGCTTTAGTCCTGCTTTAGTCCTGCTTTAGTCCTGCTTTAGACCTGCTTTAGTCCTGCTTTAGTCCTGCTTTAGACCTGCTTTAGTCCTGCTTTAGTCCTGCTTTAGACCTGCTTTAGTCCTGCTTTAGACCTGCTTTAGTCCTGCTTTAGTCCTGCTTTAGTCCTGCTTTAGTCCTGCTTTAGTCCTGCTTTAGTCCTGCTTTAGACCTGCTTTAGTCCTGCTTTAGTCCTGCTTTAGACCTGCTTTAGTCCTGCTTTAGACCTGCTTTAGTCCTGCTTTAGACCTGCTTTAGTCCTGCTTTAGTCCTGCTTTAGTCCTGCTTTAGTCCTGCTTTAGTCCTGCTTTAGTCCTGCTTTAGACCTGCTTTAGTCCTGCTTTAGTCCTGCTTTAGACCTGCTTTAGTCCTGCTTTAGACCTGCTTTAGTCCTGCTTTAGTCCTGCTTTAGACCTGCTTTAGTCCTGCTTTAGTCCTGCTTTAGACCTGCTTTAGTCCTGCTTTAGACCTGCTTTAGTCCTGCTTTAGACCTGCTTTAGTCCTGCTTTAGTCCTGCTTTAGTCCTGCTTTAGTCCTGCTTTAGTCCTGCTTTAGTCCTGCTTTAGTCCTGCTTTAGACCTGCTTTAGTCCTGCTTTAGTCCTGCTTTAGACCTGCTTTAGTCCTGCTTTAGACCTGCTTTAGTCCTGCTTTAGTCCTGCTTTAGTCCTGCTTTAGTCCTGCTTTACTCCTGCTTTAGTCCTGCTTTAGTCCTGCTTTAGTCCTGCTTTAGTCCTGCTTTACTCCTGCTTTAGTCCTGCTTTAGTCCTGCTTTAGTCCTGCTTTAGACCTGCTTTAGTCCTGCTTTAGTCCTGCTTTAGTCCTGCTTTAGTCCTGCTTTACTCCTGCTTTACTCCTGCTTTAGTCCTGCTTTAGTCCTGCTTTAGTCCTGCTGTAGTCCTGCTTTAGTCCTGCTTTAGTCCTGCTTTAGTCCTGCTTTAGTCCTGCTTTAGACCTGCTTTAGTCCTGCTTTAGTCCTGCTTTAGTCCTGCTTTAGTCCTGCTTTACTCCTGCTTTAGTCCTGCTTTAGTCCTGCTTTAGTCCTGCTGTAGTCCTGCTTTAGTCCTGCTTTAGTCCTGCTTTAGTCCTGCTTTAGTCCTGCTTTACTCCTGCTTTAGTCCTGCTTTAGTCCTGCTTTAGTCCTGCTTTACTCCTGCTTTACTCCTGCTTTAGTCCTGCTTTAGTCCTGCTTTACTCCTGCTTTAGTCCTGCTTTAGTCCTGCTTTAGTCCTGCTTTAGACCTGCTTTAGTCCTGCTTTAGTCCTGCTGTAGTCCTGCTTTAGTCCTGCTTTAGTCCTGCTGTAGTCCTGCTTTAGTCCTGCTTTAGTCCTGCTTTAGTCCTGCTTTAGTCCTGCTGTAGTCCTGCTTTAGTCCTGCTTTAGTCCTGCTTTAGTCCTGCTTTAGTCCTGCTTTACTCCTGCTTTAGTCCTGCTTTAGTCCTGCTTTAGTCCTGCTTTACTCCTGCTTTAGTCCTGCTTTAGTCCTGCTTTAGTCCTGCTTTAGACCTGCTTTAGTCCTGCTTTAGTCCTGCTGTAGTCCTGCTTTAGTCCTGCTTTAGTCCTGCTGTAGTCCTGCTTTAGACCTGCTTTAGACCTGCTTTAGTCCTGCTTTAGACCTGCTTTAGTCCTGCTTTAGTCCTGCTTTACTCCTGCTTTAGTCCTGCTTTAGTCCTGCTTTAGTCCTGCTTTAGTCCTGCTTTTGTCCTGCTTTAGACCTGCTTTAGTCCTGCTTTAGACCTGCTTTAGTCCTGCTTTAGTCCTGCTTTAGTCCTGCTGTAGTCCTGCTTTAGTCCTGCTTTAGTCCTGCTTTAGTCCTGCTTTACTCCTGCTTTAGTCCTGCTTTAGTCCTGCTTTAGTCCTGCTTTAGACCTGCTTTAGTCCTGCTTTAGTCCTGCTTTAGTCCTGCTTTAGTCCTGCTTTAGTCCTGCTGTAGTCCTGCTTTAGTCCTGCTTTAGTCCTGCTTTAGTCCTGCTTTACTCCTGCTTTAGTCCTGCTTTAGTCCTGCTTTAGTCCTGCTGTAGTCCTGCTTTAGTCCTGCTTTAGTCCTGCTTTACTCCTGCTTTAGTCCTGCTTTAGTCCTGCTTTAGTCCTGCTTTAGACCTGCTTTAGTCCTGCTTTAGTCCTGCTTTAGTCCTGCTTTAGTCCTGCTTTAGTCCTGCTTTACTCCTGCTTTAGTCCTGCTTTAGTCCTGCTGTAGTCCTGCTTTAGTCCTGCTTTAGACCTGCTTTAGTCCTGCTTTAGTCCTGCTTTAGACCTGCTTTAGTCCTGCTTTAGACCTGCTTTAGTCCTGCTTTAGTCCTGCTTTAGTCCTGCTTTAGTCCTGCTTTACTCCTGCTTTAGTCCTGCTTTAGTCCTGCTTTAGTCCTGCTTTAGACCTGCTTTAGTCCTGCTTTAGACCTGCTTTAGTCCTGCTTTAGACCTGCTTTAGTCCTGCTTTAGTCCTGCTTTAGTCCTGCTTTAGTCCTGCTTTACTCCTGCTTTAGTCCTGCTTTAGTCCTGCTTTACTCCTGCTTTAGTCCTGCTTTAGTCCTGCTTTAGTCCTGCTTTACTCCTGCTTTAGTCCTGCTTTAGTCCTGCTTTAGTCCTGCTTTACTCCTGCTTTAGTCCTGCTTTAGTCCTGCTTTAGTCCTGCTGTAGTCCTGCTTTAGTCCTGCTTTAGTCCTGCTTTAGTCCTGCTTTAGTCCTGCTTTAGACCTGCTTTAGTCCTGCTTTAGTCCTGCTTTAGTCCTGCTTTTGTCCTGCTTTAGACCTGCTTTAGTCCTGCTTTAGACCTGCTTTAGTCCTGCTTTAGTCCTGCTTTAGTCCTGCTGTAGTCCTGCTTTAGTCCTGCTTTAGTCCTGCTTTAGTCCTGCTTTACTCCTGCTTTAGTCCTGCTTTAGTCCTGCTTTAGACCTGCTTTAGTCCTGCTTTAGTCCTGCTTTAGTCCTGCTTTAGTCCTGCTTTACTCCTGCTTTAGTCCTGCTTTAGTCCTGCTTTAGTCCTGCTGTAGTCCTGCTTTAGTCCTGCTTTAGTCCTGCTTTAGTCCTGCTTTAGTCCTGCTTTACTCCTGCTTTAGTCCTGCTTTAGTCCTGCTGTAGTCCTGCTTTAGTCCTGCTTTAGTCCTGCTTTACTCCTGCTTTAGTCCTGCTTTAGTCCTGCTTTAGTCCTGCTTTAGTCCTGCTTTAGTCCTGCTTTAGTCCTGCTTTACTCCTGCTTTAGTCCTGCTTTAGTCCTGCTTTAGTCCTGCTGTAGTCCTGCTTTAGTCCTGCTTTAGACCTGCTTTAGTCCTGCTTTAGTCCTGCTTTAGACCTGCTTTAGTCCTGCTTTAGACCTGCTTTAGTCCTGCTTTAGTCCTGCTTTAGTCCTGCTTTAGTCCTGCTTTACTCCTGCTTTAGTCCTGCTTTAGTCCTGCTTTAGTCCTGCTTTAGTCCTGCTTTTGTCCTGCTTTAGACCTGCTTTAGTCCTGCTTTAGACCTGCTTTAGTCCTGCTTTAGACCTGCTTTAGTCCTGCTTTAGTCCTGCTTTAGTCCTGCTTTAGTCCTGCTTTACTCCTGCTTTAGTCCTGCTTTAGTCCTGCTTTAGTCCTGCTTTAGACCTGCTTTAGACCTGCTTTAGTCCTGCTTTAGTCCTGCTTTAGTCCTGCTTTAGTCCTGCTTTAGTCCTGCTTTAGACCTGCTTTAGTCCTGCTTTAGTCCTGCTTTAGACCTGCTTTAGTCCTGCTTTAGTCCTGCTTTAGTCCTGCTTTAGTCCTGCTTTACTCCTGCTTTAGTCCTGCTTTAGTCCTGCTTTAGACCTGCTTTAGTCCTGCTTTAGTCCTGCTTTAGTCCTGCTTTAGTCCTGCTTTACTCCTGCTTTAGTCCTGCTTTAGAGCTGCTTTAGTCCTGCTTTAGACCTGCTTTAGTCCTGCTTTAGTCCTGCTTTAGTCCTGCTTTAGTCCTGCTTTACTCCTGCTTTAGTCCTGCTTTAGTCCTGCTTTAGACCTGCTTTAGTCCTGCTTTAGTCCTGCTTTAGTCCTGCTTTACTCCTGCTTTAGTCCTGCTTTAGTCCTGCTTTAGTCCTGCTTTAGTCCTGCTTTACTCCTGCTTTAGTCCTGCTTTACTCCTGCTTTAGTCCTGCTTTAGTCCTGCTTTAGTCCTGCTTTAGTCCTGCTTTAGACCTGCTTTAGTCCTGCTTTAGACCTGCTTTAGTCCTGCTTTAGTCCTGCTGTAGTCCTGCTTTAGTCCTGCTTTAGTCCTGCTTTAGTCCTCCTGCTTTAGTCCTGCTTTAGTCCTGCTTTAGTCCTGCTTTAGTCCTCCTGCTTTAGTCCTGCTTTAGTCCTGCTTTAGTCCTGCTTTAGTCCTGCTTTACTCCTGCTTTAGTCCTGCTTTAGTCCTGCTTTACTCCTGCTTTAGTCCTGCTTTAGTCCTGCTTTAGTCCTGCTTTACTCCTGCTTTAGTCCTGCTTTAGTCCTGCTTTAGTCCTGCTTTACTCCTGCTTTAGTCCTGCTTTAGTCCTGCTTTAGTCCTGCTGTAGTCCTGCTTTAGTCCTGCTTTAGTCCTGCTTTAGTCCTGCTTTAGTCCTGCTTTAGACCTGCTTTAGTCCTGCTTTAGTCCTGCTTTAGTCCTGCTTTTGTCCTGCTTTAGACCTGCTTTAGTCCTGCTTTAGACCTGCTTTAGTCCTGCTTTAGTCCTGCTTTAGTCCTGCTGTAGTCCTGCTTTAGTCCTGCTTTAGTCCTGCTTTAGTCCTGCTTTACTCCTGCTTTAGTCCTGCTTTAGTCCTGCTTTAGACCTGCTTTAGTCCTGCTTTAGTCCTGCTTTAGTCCTGCTTTAGTCCTGCTTTACTCCTGCTTTAGTCCTGCTTTAGTCCTGCTTTAGTCCTGCTGTAGTCCTGCTTTAGTCCTGCTTTAGTCCTGCTTTAGTCCTGCTTTAGTCCTGCTTTACTCCTGCTTTAGTCCTGCTTTAGTCCTGCTGTAGTCCTGCTTTAGTCCTGCTTTAGTCCTGCTTTACTCCTGCTTTAGTCCTGCTTTAGTCCTGCTTTAGTCCTGCTTTAGTCCTGCTTTAGTCCTGCTTTAGTCCTGCTTTACTCCTGCTTTAGTCCTGCTTTAGTCCTGCTTTAGTCCTGCTGTAGTCCTGCTTTAGTCCTGCTTTAGACCTGCTTTAGTCCTGCTTTAGTCCTGCTTTAGACCTGCTTTAGTCCTGCTTTAGACCTGCTTTAGTCCTGCTTTAGTCCTGCTTTAGTCCTGCTTTAGTCCTGCTTTACTCCTGCTTTAGTCCTGCTTTAGTCCTGCTTTAGTCCTGCTTTAGTCCTGCTTTTGTCCTGCTTTAGACCTGCTTTAGTCCTGCTTTAGACCTGCTTTAGTCCTGCTTTAGACCTGCTTTAGTCCTGCTTTAGTCCTGCTTTAGTCCTGCTTTAGTCCTGCTTTACTCCTGCTTTAGTCCTGCTTTAGTCCTGCTTTAGTCCTGCTTTAGACCTGCTTTAGACCTGCTTTAGTCCTGCTTTAGTCCTGCTTTAGTCCTGCTTTAGTCCTGCTTTAGTCCTGCTTTAGACCTGCTTTAGTCCTGCTTTAGTCCTGCTTTAGACCTGCTTTAGTCCTGCTTTAGTCCTGCTTTAGTCCTGCTTTAGTCCTGCTTTACTCCTGCTTTAGTCCTGCTTTAGTCCTGCTTTAGACCTGCTTTAGTCCTGCTTTAGTCCTGCTTTAGTCCTGCTTTAGTCCTGCTTTACTCCTGCTTTAGTCCTGCTTTAGAGCTGCTTTAGTCCTGCTTTAGACCTGCTTTAGTCCTGCTTTAGTCCTGCTTTAGACCTGCTTTAGTCCTGCTTTAGTCCTGCTTTAGTCCTGCTTTAGTCCTGCTTTAGTCCTGCTTTAGACCTGCTTTAGTCCTGCTTTAGACCTGCTTTAGTCCTGCTTTAGACCTGCTTTAGTCCTGCTTTAGTCCTGCTTTAGACCTGCTTTAGTCCTGCTTTAGTCCTGCTTTAGTCCTGCTTTAGTCCTGCTTTAGTCCTGCTTTACTCCTGCTTTAGTCCTGCTTTAGTCCTGCTTTAGACCTGCTTTAGTCCTGCTTTAGTCCTGCTTTAGTCCTGCTTTACTCCTGCTTTAGTCCTGCTTTAGTCCTGCTTTAGTCCTGCTTTAGTCCTGCTTTACTCCTGCTTTAGTCCTGCTTTACTCCTGCTTTAGTCCTGCTTTAGTCCTGCTTTAGTCCTGCTTTAGACCTGCTTTAGTCCTGCTTTAGACCTGCTTTAGTCCTGCTTTAGTCCTGCTTTAGTCCTGCTTTAGTCCTGCTTTACTCCTGCTTTAGTCCTGCTTTAGTCCTGCTTTAGTCCTGCTTTAGTCCTGCTTTAGACCTGCTTTAGTCCTGCTTTAGACCTGCTTTAGTCCTGCTTTAGTCCTGCTGTAGTCCTGCTTTAGTCCTGCTTTAGTCCTGCTTTAGTCCTCCTGCTTTAGTCCTGCTTTAGTCCTGCTTTAGTCCTGCTTTAGTCCTCCTGCTTTAGTCCTGCTTTAGTCCTGCTTTAGTCCTGCTTTAGTCCTGCTTTAGTCCTCCACTCATAAGAACACTCTGGATCTTGTCCTAACGTATGGAACAGAGATTAGTGACCTCATTGTCCTCCCTCAAAACCCTATATTGTCAGATCATTTCCTAATTACCTTTCAGTTTATTCTTAAAGATCATCCAGTCCCACAAAATAAAGTTATAATGAAAAGGACAATATCTGAAAAATCTATCTCAAAATTCAAAGAAATAATAGAGCCAATATTCAGTGACATGTCATGTGATCATGTCATGTGATCACGTCATGTGATCACGTCACGTGATCACGTCACGTGATCACGTCAAATCTAACGTCTCATATAAATCCAGCTGTAAATGTTCAGCTGTTGATCAAGCAGAGAGAACTTCAGCCATTATGTCCTCTAAAAGCTCCACTTGTTTCCTAGAGCCCATTCCAAGCTCCTCAGACATTCTCCCCCTAATTATAGACTCTCTTCTTAATATAATAAATACTTCAGTAGAAAGTGTTTATGTTCCACATTCTTCAAACATGACGTCATTAAACCTCTTCTGAAAAAGACTCATCTAGATCCCGACCTATTGTTAAACTACAGACCTATTTATAATCTTCCCTTTGTCTCAAAAATCCTTGAAAAAGTTGTAGGAAAACAGCTTTGTCGCCCCCTACAGGAGGGTTCAGAGCCCACCCTAACTCTCCCTGTGAGACCCGTGGTGTGGTTCAGTGGCAGTTGCAGGACTGAAACACACCAGTAGATGTCACTGTGGAGCATCGTTTTCCGTCACATCTGGACAATAAAGAACCAGAAACATCAAGAATTCAACATTTTATTTTTAAAAAAAAAAGAAAAAAACACTTCATTTTACAAACATTATTTTATGAAAACTTTTACACTTTTTTAGACATTTTATTTACAGTTAGTCAAACTGGTCCAGGGTCAGGGTCAGGCCTTCCTCTTGCTCACAGACGGGCGGTGCAGGGTCAGGGGTCAGGGTCAGGGTCAGGCCTTCCTCTTGCTCACAGACGGGCGGTGCAGGGTCAGGGGTCAGGGTCAGGCCTTCCTCTTGCTCACAGACGGGCGGTGCAGGGTCAGGGGTCAGGCCTTCCTCTTGCTCACAGACGGGCGGTGCAGGGTCAGGGGTCAGGGGTCAGGGTCAGGCCTTCCTCTTGCTCACAGACGGGCGGTGCAGGGTCAGGGGTCAGGGTCAGGGTCAGGCCTTCCTCTTGCTCACAGACGGGCGGTGCAGGGTCAGGGGTCAGGGGTCAGGGTCAGGCCTTCCTCTTGCTCACAGACGGGCGGTGCAGGGTCAGGGGTCAGGGTCAGGCCTTCCTCTTGCTCACAGACGGGCGGTGCAGGGTCAGGGGTCAGGGTCAGGCCTTCCTCTTGCTCACAGACGGGCGGTGCAGGGTCAGGGGTCAGGGGTAGGCCTTCCTCTTGCTCACAGACGGGCGGTGCAGGGTCAGGGGTCAGGGTCAGGCCTTCCTCTTGCTCACAGACGGGCGGTGCAGGGTCAGGGGTCAGGGTCAGGGTCAGGGTCAGGCCTTCCTCTTGCTCACAGACGGGCGGTGCAGGGTCAGGGTCAGGGTCAGGCCTTCCTCTTGCTCACAGACGGGCGGTGCAGGGTCAGGGGTCAGGGTCAGGGTCAGGCCTTCCTCACAGACGGGCGGTGCAGGGTCAGGGGTCAGGCCTTCCTCTTGCTCACAGACGGGCGGTCAAACTGCTCCTTGTCCTTTCCTCCAGGCGTCTTCTGCTTGAGGAACTTGATGCTCTGCAGACTCTGCTGGGACCAGGCCGAGTTAAACGAGGTCGTGTCCTGATCCACCAGGTGAGTGTACTTAGTCCGACCAGAGCGACCAAAGTTCTTCACCTGCAACAACCAGAGGTCAGAGGTCAGAGGAGAGATCAGAAGAGAGAAGGAGCAGAGGTCAGAGGTCATCAGGCCGGCTCTGACCTGCATGACTTTGGGCAGCACAGTCTTGTCAAAATGATCCTCCAGAGTGGGAGCGTTGAAGTCTCGTTTGTAAACCTCGTCTTCTTCATTCTGAAAAACAGTGCAAGGGTTAGAACAGAGATGATGATGATGATGATGATGATGATGATGATGATGATGATGAAGTAGAAGTAGTAGTAGTAGTAGTAGTAGTAGTAGTACTCACCATGTAGAAGGCTCCTCGGTGGTAGTAGTAGTAGGAGTAGTACTCACCATGTAGAAGGCTCCTCGGTGGTAGTAGTAGTAGTAGTAGTAGTAGGAGTAGTACTCACCATGTAGAAGGCTCCTCGGTGGTGGTAGTAGTAGTAGTAGTAGTAGTAGTAGTAGGAGTAGTACTCACCATGTAGAAGGCTCCTCGGTGGTAGTAGTAGTAGTAGTAGTAGTAGTAGTAGTAGTAGTAGTAGTAGTAGTAGTAGTAGTAGTAGTAGTAGTAGTAGTAGCAGTAGCAGTAGCAGTAGCAGTAGCAGTAGCAGTAGTAGTAGTAGTAGGAGTAGTACTCACCATGTAGAAGGCTCCTCGGTGGTAGTAGTAGTAGTAGTAGTAGTAGTAGTAGTAGTAGTAGTAGTACTCACCATGTAGAAGGCTCCTCGGTGGTAGTAGTAGTAGTAGTAGTAGTAGTAGTAGTAGTAGTAGTAGTACTCACCATGTAGAAGGCTCCTCGGTGGTAGTAGTAGTAGTAGTAGTAGTAGTAGGAGTAGTACTCACCATGTAGAAGGCTCCTCGGTAGTAGTAGTACTCACCATGTAGAAGGCTCCTCGGTAGTAGTAGTAGTAGTACTCACCATGTAGAAGGCTCCTCGGTAGTAGTAGTAGTAGTACTCACCATGTAGAAGGCTCCTCGGTAGTAGTAGTACTCACCATGTAGAAGGCTCCTCGGTAGTAGTAGTAGTAGTACTCACCATGTAGAAGGCTCCTCGGTGGTAGTAGTAGTAGTAGTAGTAGTAGTAGGAGGAGTAGTACTCACCATGTAGAAGGCTCCTCGGTGGTAGTAGTAGTAGTAGTAGTAGGAGTAGTACTCACCATGTAGAAGGCTCCTCGGTGGTAGTAGTAGTAGTAGTAGTAGTAGTAGTAGTAGTAGTAGGAGTAGTAGTAGTACTCACCATGTAGAAGGCTCCTCGGTGGTAGTAGTAGTAGTAGTAGTAGTAGTAGTAGTAGTAGTAGGAGTAGTACTCACCATGTAGAAGGCTCCTCGGTGGTAGTAGTAGTAGTAGTAGTAGTAGTAGTAGTAGTAGTAGTACTCACCATGTAGAAGGCTCCTCGGTGGTAGTAGTAGTAGTAGTAGTAGGAGTAGTACTCACCATGTAGAAGGCTCCTCGGTGGTAGTAGTAGTAGTAGTAGTAGTAGTAGTAGTAGTAGTAGTAGTAGTAGTAGTAGTACTCACCATGTAGAAGGCTCCTCGGTGGTAGTAGTAGTAGTAGTAGTAGTAGTAGTAGTAGTAGTAGTAGTAGTAGTAGTAGTAGTAGTAGTAGTAGTAGTAGTAGTAGTAGTAGTACTCACCATGTAGAAGGCTCCTTGGTGGTAGTAGTAGTAGTAGTAGTAGTAGTAGTAGTACTCACCATGTAGAAGGCTCCTCGGTGGTAGTAGTAGTAGTAGTAGTAGTAGTAGTAGTAGTAGTACTCACCATGTAGAAGGCTCCTCGGTGGTAGTAGTAGTAGTAGT
This sequence comes from Eucyclogobius newberryi, assembly GCF_026437365.1. Lineage (NCBI taxonomy): Eukaryota > Metazoa > Chordata > Actinopteri > Gobiiformes > Gobiidae > Eucyclogobius > Eucyclogobius newberryi. The sequence goes on from NW_027316167.1 coordinate 1,555,934, forward strand.
AGTAGTAGTAGTAGTAGTAGTAGTAGTAGTAGTACTCACCATGTAGAAGGCTCCTCGGTGGTAGTAGTAGTAGTAGTAGTAGTAGTAGTAGTACTCACCATGTAGAAGGCTCCTCGGTGGTAGTAGTAGTAGTAGTAGTAGTAGTAGTAGTAGTAGTAGTAGTAGTAGTAGTAGTACTCACCATGTAGAAGGCTCCTCGGTGGTAGTAGTAGTAGTAGTAGTAGTAGTAGTAGTAGTACTCACCATGTAGAAGGCTCCTCGGTGGTAGTAGTAGTAGTAGTAGTAGTAGTAGTAGTAGTAGTAGTAGTACTCACCATGTAGAAGGCTCCTCGGTGGTAGTAGTAGTAGTAGTAGTAGTAGTAGTACTCTTACCTCTCTCTGAAGGTTAGTAGTAGTAGTAGTAGTAGTAGTAGTACTCACCATGTAGAAGGCTCCTCGGTGGTAGTAGTAGGTGGTAGTAGTAGTAGTAGTAGTAGTAGTAGTAGTAGTAGTACTCACCATGTAGAAGGCTCCTCGGTGGTAGTAGTAGTAGTAGTAGTAGTAGTAGTAGTAGTAGTAGTAGTACTCACCATGTAGAAGGCTCCTCGGTGGTAGTAGTAGTAGTAGTAGTAGTAGTAGTAGTAGTAGTAGTAGTAGTACTCACCATGTAGAAGGCTCCTCGGTGGTAGTAGTAGTAGTAGTAGTAGTAGTAGTAGTAGTAGTAGTAGTAGTAGTAGTACTCACCATGTAGAAGGCTCCTCGGTGGTAGTAGTAGTAGTAGTAGTAGTAGTAGTAGTAGTAGTAGTAGTAGTAGTACTCACCATGTAGAAGGCTCCTCGGTGGTAGTAGTAGTAGTAGTAGTAGTAGTACTCACCATGTAGAAGGCTCCTCGGTGGTAGTAGTAGTAGTAGTAGGAGTAGTACTCACCATGTAGAAGGCTCCTCGGTGGTAGTAGTAGTAGTAGTAGGAGTAGTACTCACCATGTAGAAGGCTCCTCGGTGGTAGTAGTAGTAGTAGTAGTAGTAGTAGTAGTAGTAGTAGTACTCACCATGTAGAAGGCTCCTCGGTGGTAGTAGTAGTAGTAGTAGTAGTAGGAGTAGTACTCACCATGTAGAAGGCTCCTCGGTGGTAGTAGTAGTAGTAGTAGTAGTAGTAGTAGTAGTAGTAGTAGTAGTAGTAGTAGTACTCACCATGTAGAAGGCTCCTCGGTGGTAGTAGTAGTAGTAGTAGTAGTAGTAGTAGTAGTAGTAGTAGTAGTAGTAGTAGTAGTAGTAGTAGTAGTAGTAGTAGTAGTAGTAGTACTCACCATGTAGAAGGCTCCTTGGTGGTAGTAGTAGTAGTAGTAGTAGTAGTAGTAGTACTCACCATGTAGAAGGCTCCTCGGTGGTAGTAGTAGTAGTAGTAGTAGTAGTAGTAGTAGTAGTACTCACCATGTAGAAGGCTCCTCGGTGGTAGTAGTAGTAGTAGTAGTAGTAGTAGTAGTAGTAGTAGTAGTAGTAGTACTCACCATGTAGAAGGCTCCTCGGTGGTAGTAGTAGTAGTAGTAGTAGTAGTAGTAGTACTCACCATGTAGAAGGCTCCTCGGTGGTAGTAGTAGTAGTAGTAGTAGTAGTAGTAGTAGTAGTAGTAGTAGTAGTAGTAGTACTCACCATGTAGAAGGCTCCTCGGTGGTAGTAGTAGTAGTAGTAGTAGTAGTAGTAGTACTCACCATGTAGAAGGCTCCTCGGTGGTAGTAGTAGTAGTAGTAGTAGTAGTAGTAGTAGTAGTAGTAGTACTCACCATGTAGAAGGCTCCTCGGTGGTAGTAGTAGTAGTAGTAGTAGTAGTAGTACTCTTACCTCTCTCTGAAGGTTAGTAGTAGTAGTAGTAGTAGTAGTAGTACTCACCATGTAGAAGGCTCCTCGGTGGTAGTAGTAGGTGGTAGTAGTAGTAGTAGTAGTAGTAGTAGTAGTAGTAGTACTCACCATGTAGAAGGCTCCTCGGTGGTAGTAGTAGTAGTAGTAGTAGTAGTAGTAGTAGTAGTAGTAGTAGTAGTAGTACTCACCATGTAGAAGGCTCCTCGGTGGTAGTAGTAGTAGTAGTAGTAGTAGTAGTAGTAGTAGTAGTAGTAGTACTCACCATGTAGAAGGCTCCTCGGTGGTAGTAGTAGTAGTAGTAGTAGTAGTAGTAGTAGTAGTAGTAGTAGTAGTACTCACCATGTAGAAGGCTCCTCGGTGGTAGTAGTAGTAGTAGTAGTAGTAGTAGTAGTAGTAGTAGTAGTAGTAGTACTCACCATGTAGAAGGCTCCTCGGTGGTAGTAGTAGTAGTAGTAGTAGTAGTACTCACCATGTAGAAGGCTCCTCGGTGGTAGTACTTCTGGAGGAACTTGGACTTTCCTTTTGGAGCTTTGTTAGTGACAGTTTTGCCCTGGACTCTGAGCTCAGCGCGTCGTTCTTCTTCTGTCAAACTGTGGAAACGCTCCACCTCCGACTTCTCACGCTCCATCCTGAAAGAGAGAGAGGCCGGGTCAGGGGTCAGGAGCGGGTCAGGGGTCACTGCTCTCAGGTCTCTCTTGAGCGGGTCAGGGGTCACTGCTCTCAGGTCTCTCTTGAGCGGGTCAGGGGTCAGTGCTCTCAGGTCTCTCTTGAGCAGGTCAGGGGTCAGGGGTCACAGTACTCACTGCTCCCGTGTCTCTCGGTCTCTCTTGATCCTCTTCAGCTCCCGTAGCTTCCAGGACTCGTACTCTTCTTCTTCGTTCTCGGGGTCAGTGTCCAGAGCGTCCAGAGCTGCCACGTTCCTCCTGTTCTCCTCAAACTCGCGCTTCGCTTCTTCCTCCACGATCTTCAGAGTGTATCTCCTGCGCTCTTCAGCCAGACGCCGCTGCTCCTGCTCCACCTGAAACACACCAGGACCGGGACCGGGTCAGAACCAGGACCAGGACCGGGACCGGGTCAGAACCAGAACCAGGACCAGGACCAGGACCAGGACCAGAACAAGGACCGGGTCAGAACCAGGACCAGGTCAGGACCAGGTCAGGACCGGTTCAGAACCAGGACAGAACCGGGTCAGAACCAGGACCGGTTCAGAACCAGGTCAGGACCGGGTCAGAACCAGGACCAGGTCAGGACCGGGTCAGAACCAGGACAGAACCGGGTCAGAACCAGGACCGGGTCAGGACCAGGACCAGGACCGGGACCGGGTCAGAACCAGGACCGGGTCAGAACCAGGACCAGGTCAGGACCAGGTCAGGACCGGGTCAGAACCAGGACAGAACCGGGTCAGAACCAGGACCGGTTCAGAACCAGGTCAGGACCGGGTCAGAACCAGGACCAGGTCAGGACCGGGTCAGAACCGGGTCAGAACCAGGACCGGGTCAGAACCAGGACCAGGACCAGAACCAGGACCAGAACCAGGACCGGGTCAGAACCAGGACCAGGTCAGGACCGGGTCAGAACCAGGACAGAACCGGGTCAGAACCAGGACCGGGTCAGAACCAGGACCGGGTCAGGACCAGGACTGGGACCAGGTCAGGACCAGGACCAGGACCAGGATCGGGTCAGAACCAGGACCAGGTCAGGACCGGGTCAGAACCAGGACAGAACCAGGACCAGAACCAGGACCGGGTCAGAACCAGGACCAGGTCAGGACCAGGTCAGGACCGGTTCAGAACCAGGACAGAACCGGGTCAGAACCAGGACCGGTTCAGAACCAGGTCAGGACCGGGTCAGAACCAGGACCAGGTCAGGACCGGGTCAGAACCAGGACAGAACCGGTTCAGAACCAGGACCGGGTCAGGACCGGGTCAGAAGAAAGATGAAGCAGATGAACAGTTGGGGGGTTCAGACTCGCCTCCTTCTGGTGCTGCTCCTCCAGCTCTCGCTCAGCCACAGTCACTCGATCTTTCCTAAAACACAAACAGAATTAACACAGTAACTTCCCTCTCCCCAGACACCTCCTCCAGCTGCTCCAGGCATCCCAGGAAACACAGAGACAGCGTGTCCTGGGTCTCCCCAGGGAGGCACCCAGGAGCCTCCAGAACCAGTGAGCCTCAGCTGGAGCAGCGGCTCTACTCCGAGCTCCTCCCCTCTGTTATAATGCCAGGTTTTGTCATGTAAATAATAAATCATTTCAGAACTTTTTAAACTTTATAACCTGCACCAGTTCAAATATAATGAAATCTTTTGGTTGGTACTTTGTTGAAGCACCTTTTGGACAGGAGTCCAACAGATACAGACACAGAGACAGATTGACACACACACAGAGACAGATTGACACACACACAGAGACAGACCGACACACACAGAGACAGACCGACACACACAGAGACAGACCGACACACACAGAGACAGACCGACACACACAGAGACAGACCGACACACACAGACATAGACACACACAGACACACAGAGACTGACACAGACAGAGACACACACACAGACAGAGACACACAGACAGACAGACAGACACACAGACAGACAGACACACAGAGACACACACACAGAGACAGACACACAGACAGACACACACAGAGACACAGAGACACAGACACACACACACACACACACACACAGACAGACACAGAGACACAGAGACACAGACACACACACACACACACAGACAGACACAGACAGACACAGAGACACACAGAGACACACACACAGAGACACACACACAGAGACACACAGAGACACACACACACAGTCAGAACACTCACTTCCGGATGAAGACAGGCTTGAGTCTGGGTTGGGCCTCATCCTCAGAGTCCGTGTACTCCTCATACTCAGACTCTGACTCTGATTGGTCGGATTTTCTCTCCTCCTCCACCTCCATCACTTCCTGGTCCTCTAGCTTTCTGTCCAGAGCGCGCTGCCTCATCGTCGAACGCCGATGCTCTATCTCCTACAGGAAAAACCAATTGCCCAATCTTCTACGGGAAATACCAACCGCCCAATCTTCTACGGGAAATACCAACCGCCCAATCTTCTACGGGAAATACCAACCGCCCAATCTTCTACGGGAAATACCAACCGCCCAATCTTCTACGGGAAATACCAACCGCCCAATCTTCTACGGGAAATACCAACCGCCCAATCTTCTACGGGAAATACCAACCGCCCAATCTTCTACTGGGACAAACCTCTTCGTCGAGCTCCTCCTCTTCCTCTTCTTCCTCGCTGCTTTCTTCTCGCTCTCGAACCCTGACTCTGGACTGAACTGGCTCCTCCTCAGACTCCTCACTGCTCTCTACCATCACCTGAGGCTCCACGATGGCCCTGTGCCTCTGGTACCTGCAGAGACAAACATCTACCTGTGAGAGACAAACATCTACCTGTGAGAGACAAACATCTACCTGCAGAGACAAACATCTACCTGTGAGGGACACACATCTACCTGCAGAGACAAACATCTACCTGTGAGGGACAAACATCTACCTGTGAGAGACAAACATCTACCTGTGAGAGACAAACATCTACCTGTGAGGGACAAACATCTACCTGTGAGAGACAAACATCTACCTGTGAGAGACAAACATCTACCTGTGAGAGACAAACATCTACCTGTGAGAGACAAACATCTACCTGTGAGGGACAAACATCTACCTGTGAGGGACAAACATCTACCTGTGAGAGACAAACATCTACCTGCAGAGACAAACATCTACCTGTGAGGGACAAACATCTACCTGCAGAGACAAACATCTACCTGTGAGGGACAAACATCTACCTGTGAGAGACAAACATCTACCTGTGAGAGACAAACATCTACCTGTGAGAGACAAACATCTACCTGTGAGGGACAAACATCTACCTGCAGAGACAAACATCTACCTGTGAGAGACAAACATCTACCTGTGAGAGACAAACATCTACCTGCAGAGACAAACATCTACCTGTGAGGGACAAACATCTACCTGCAGAGACAAACATCTACCTGTGAGAGACAAACATCTACCTGTGAGGGACAAACATCTACCTGTGAGAGACAAACATCTACCTGTGAGGGACAAACATCTACCTGCAGAGACAAACATCTACATGTGAGAGACAAACATCTACCTGTGAGAGACAAACATCTACCTGTGAGAGACAAACATCTACCTGTGAGAGACAAACATCTACCTGTGAGAGACAAACATCTACCTGCAGAGACAAACATCTACCTGTGAGGGACAAACATCTACCTGTGAGGGACAAACATCTTCCTGTGAGAGACAAACATCTACCTGTGAGGGACAAACATCTACCTGCAGAGACAAACATCTACATGTGAGAGACAAAAATCTACCTGTGAGAGACAAACATCTACCTGTGAGGGACAAACATCTACCTGTGAGAGACAAACATCTACCTGTGAGGGACAAACATCTACCTGTGAGAGACAAACATCTACCTGTGAGGGACAAACATCTACCTGTGAGAGACAAACATCTACCTGTGAGAGACAAACATCTACCTGTGAGGGACAAACATCTACCTGTGAGAGACAAACATCTACCTGTGAGGGACAAACATCTACCTGTGAGAGACAAACATCTACCTGTGAGGGACAAACATCTACCTGTGAGAGACAAACATCTACCTGTGAGAGACAAACATCTACCTGTGAGAGACAAACATCTACCTGCAGAGACAAACATCTACCTGTGAGAGACAAACATCTACCTGCAGAGACAAACATCTACCTGTGAGAGACAAACATCTACCTGTGAGGGACAAACATCTACCTGTGAGAGACAAACATCTACCTGTGAGAGACAAACATCTACCTGTGAGAGACAAACATCTACCTGCAGAGACAAACATCTACATGTGAGAGACAAACATCTACCTGTGAGAGACAAACATCTACCTGTGAGGGACAAACATCTACCTGTGAGGGACAAACATCTACCTGTGAGGGACAAACATCTACCTGTGAGAGACAAACATCTACCTGCAGAGACAAACATCTACCTGTGAGGGACAAACATCTACCTGTGAGAGACAAACATCTACCTGTGAGAGACAAACATCTACCTGTGAGGGACAAACATCTACCTGTGAGAGACAAACATCTACCTGTGAGAGACAAACATCTACCTGTGAGGGACAAACATCTACCTGTGAGAGACAAACATCTACCTGTGAGAGACAAACATCTACCTGTGAGGGACAAACATCTACCTGTGAGAGACAAACATCTACCTGTGAGGGACAAACATCTACCTGTGAGAGACAAACATCTACCTGTGAGAGACAAACATCTACCTGTGAGGGACAAACATCTACCTGTGAGAGACAAACATCTACCTGTGAGGGACAAACATCTACCTGTGTGTTAGGGGTCAGGGGTCACTCACCTCTCCTCCTGGTCCTCGCTGCTGCGGTTCATCAGCCTCTTCAGGCGGGGGTGTGTTAGGGGTCAGGGGTCACTCACCTCTCCTCCTGGTCCTCGCTGCTGCGGTTCATCAGCCTCTTCAGGCGGGGGTGTGTTAGGGGTCAGGGGTCACTCACCTCTCCTCCTGGTCCTCGCTGCTGCGGTTCATCAGCCTCTTCAGGCGGGGGTGTGTTAGGGGTCAGGGGTCACTCACCTCTCCTCCTGGTCCTCGCTGCTGCGGTTCATCAGCCTCTTCAGGCGGGGGTGTGTTAGGGGTCAGGGGTCACTCACCTCTCCTCCTGGTCCTCGCTGCTGCGGTTCATCAGCCTCTTCAGGCGGGGGTGTGTTAGGGGTCAGGGGTCACTCACCTCTCCTCCTGGTCCTCGCTGCTGCGGTTCATCAGCCTCTTCAGGCGGGGGTGTGTTAGGGGTCAGGGGTCACTCACCTCTCCTCCTGGTCCTCGCTGCTGCGGTTCATCAGCCTCTTCAGGCGGGGGTCAGACACATCGCTCTCCTGCTCCTCCAGCTCTTGCTCTTGTTCTTTGGACTTCTTCACAAACTGGAACTCTTCGTCCTCCTCGTCTGAAGACTCCATGGGAGCGTAGTCTGGACGTTTGCCCGAGATGTAACGCTTGACCTTCACTTTCTCCATGGACAGCTCTCCTGCAGAGACAGAGGTCAGAGACGTTTGTAAAGCCCAAACCAAAAACATATTCAAATTTTTAAAAAGATTTAAAATGCAAAGACAATTGAACTTATTCAAGTTGAATGAAAAATGTATTCAGGTGTAATTATATCAAATCATAACCATTTTATTATTTAAATGAACTGTTTGGTTGCTAAGTAACAGTTGGAGTTACATCTCCGCCATATTAGCAGCTCAAGACAAACGGAAGTGACGTAAAGTCACCAAAGGTCAATATTTTTGGTACATTTTTAAATATAATCATATTCCCTTTGTTTGACTGACACGTCCAGTCTAATGTGTGATGGAGCAAAGGAAGAGAAAGGATGTCATGTTACTAGAGTATTTTATAATAATTAAGATAAGATATTCCTTTATTGTCCCACATGGGGAAATTTCATAAATTACTATATTTCATAATTACTCTTCTATAAGTTTCTCAGGACATTTAGATAAAGTTTTTATTTGCGGTTCACACACAAAGTGTTCTTCTGATCATTGCGTTTCACACTTTACTCTTTGTTTCTGTTGAAGGCTGAGTTTAGTTTATTGATGAGCAGCCGTTAGCATCGTTAGCATTAGCCTAGCTCCTCCGCGCCTCTTAAACTCTCACAAAAGCTCGTTTAAAGCCGTTTAACGCGCACCTTTCTCGTTCCTCACGGGCACCGCTCCCGCCGTGGACTGGATGGCGGGAAGCTTCATGTTGAGCGCGTCGACCCCCGACATCTTTGCTCTTTTTCAGGACAAAATACTCCTAAAACACAAACAACGAGACCGAGGACAACGTGCGCGCGCAGACAGGAAACGACACTTTATCCTTCTCCTTCTTGTGGATTTTTGGCGGGTGGTAACCATCGCCCCCTGCTGGGCTGGAGTGTGGCCAGAGCATATACTCTATCTACATCTACTCCCGTCTTCCTCAAATTCTATTCATCAGTTTTGTCCCTTAGGAACTTTAATGAGGCCTTGCATTCCCCTTCTGTGGTTACATCACCAGACTTTATTCTTTAGACTTTATTCCACAGCTGACCCTTCTTCTTCTTCTCCTTCTCCTTCGGTGCTTCCGCCGCACATCTTAAAGCTTTATTCTTTGCACTAAAGGCCCCGAAGCGCATGCGCTGATCACGTGACTCAGATGATCCGTGTTGTTTCACGAGCGTGTCACTAGGGGGTCACATGGACCAGCCTCCTGCTGGTGCCAGAGTCAGGACTACACATGGACCGGCCTCCTGCTGGTGCCAGAGTCAGGACTACACATGGACCGGCCTCCTGCTGGTGCCAGAGTCAGGACTACACATGGACCGGCCTCCTGCTGGTGCCAGAGTCAGGACTACACATGGACCGGCCTCCTGCTGGTGCCAGAGTCAGGACTAAACATGGACCGGCCTCCTGCTGGTGCCAGAGTCAGGACTACACATGGACCGGCCTCCTGCTGGTGCCAGAGTCAGGACTACACATGGACCGGCCTCCTGCTGGTGCCAGAGTCAGGACTACACATGGACCGGCCTCCTGCTGGTGCCAGAGTCAGGACTACACATGGACCGGCCTCCTGCTGGTGCCAGAGTCAGGACTACACATGGACCGGCCTCCTGCTGGTGCCAGAGTCAGGACTACACATGGACCGGCCTCCTGCTGGTGCCAGAGTCAGGACTAAACATGGACCGGCCTCCTGCTGGTGCCAGAGTCAGGACTACACATGGACCGGCCTCCTACTGGTGCCAGAGTCAGGACTAAACATGGAGCGGCCTCCTGCTGGTGCCAGAGTCAGGACTAAACATGGAGCGGCCTCCTGCTGGTGCCAGAGTCAGGACTAAACATGGAGCGGCCTCCTGCTGGTGCCAGAGTCAGGACTAAACATGGACCGGCCTCCTGCTGGTGCCAGAGTCAGGACTAAACATGGACCGGCCTCCTGCTGGTGCCAGAGTCAGGACTAAACATGGACCAGCCTCCTGCTGGTGCCAGAGTCAGGACTAAACATGGACCGGCCTCCTGCTGGTTCTGCTTTGACAAAGTTCAAATCTAAGATAAAAACAGTTTTGTTTAGCTGTGTTTGACTGAAAAGATTTTATTTGCAGAGGAACGTCCTCTCAGCCTGTTGTTAAGAGCCAAGTTTGGGCTCTCAAAGTTAAAAGAGACAATAAACAGGACAAAAGAAGGAATTAGTCTGTCTCTTATGTCTCAGGACTAGGACGAGGACAAGGACTAGGGTTAGGGCAACATTTTAAGACACAAACGGGTTCATCCTCAGGACAAGATGCAACACAAAAACAGAACAATGTGGTTGATTCTGTCCAAAGCAGTGAAGAAAGTGTGAAGAGCGCCACCTAGTGACACTCCCTCCTGAAACTAAACACTCCCCCTGAAACTAAACACTCCCTCCTGAAACTAAACACTCCCCCTGAAACTAAACACTCCCTCCTGAAACTAAACACTCCCTCCTGAAACTAAACACTCCCTCCTGAAACTAAACACTCCCCCTGAAACTAAACACTCCCTCCTGAAACTAAACACTCCCTCCTGAAACTAAACACTCCCCCTGAAACTAAACACTCCCTCCTGAAACTAAACACTCCCTCCTGAAACTAAACACTCCCCCTGAAACTAAACACTCCCTCCTGAAACTAAACACTCCCTCCTGAAACTAAACACTCCCTCCTGAAACTAAACACTCCCCCTGAAACTAAACACTCCCCCTGAAACTAAACACTCCCTCCTGAAACTAAACACTCCCTCCTGAAACTAAACACTCCCTCCTGAAACTAAACACTCCCTCCTAAACACTCCCCCTGAAACTAAACACTCCCTCCTGAAACTAAACACTCCCCCTGAAACTAAACACTCCCTCCTGAAACTAAACACTCCCCCTGAAACTAAACACTCCCCCTGAAACTAAACACTCCCCCTGAAACTGAACACTCCCTCCTGAAACTGAACACTCCCTCCTGAAACTAAACACTCCCTCCTGAAACTAAACCAGAGGGTTAAGGTTCAATTTACCGGGAATATACAGCAGCCTTTTGAAGCCGTGGGTCAGGTACTCATCAGTGATGAGGAGCTGCAGCAGCAGGGGGTCCATTACAAGACTCTCAGGGGTTTCAGGTGAAACTTCAAAACAATACTAACAAACTAACTGACCCGATCAGAGTAACTGACCCGATCAGAGTAACTGACCCGATCAGAGTAACTGACCCGATCAGAGTAATCAGACTAGAACCACAGATTCAGAACAACTCTTGGAGAAGAGTCTTGATTTTCTAAAAACAGTGTCTGATGACGACAAAAACGAATCTTTTTATGATGCTCTTTTAATGTTCTTTCAATATTCTGACACGTCCGCTCCTCGTTTGGTGAAGATTCTGTGGTAGTTTCAGGATCTGGACACGTCCACTCCTCGTTTGGTGAAGATTCTGTGGTAGTTTCAGGATCTGGACACGTCCGCTCCTCGTTTGGTGAAGATTCTGTGGTAGTTTCAGGATCTGGACACGTCCACTCCTCGTTTGGTGAAGATTCTGTGGTAGTTTCAGGATCTGGACACGTCCACTCCTCGTTTGGTGAAGAGCTGGTCCAGTTTCTGCTCCAGGACTGGACTGGTTCCTCGGAGGCCTTTCACCACATCACAGGCCCAGACAAAGTACTCCTGAACACGCTGCTCGGTCCAGCCTGAACAACACAAGACTTTAAAGACTACAAACAGTAGAAAACAGACCCTAAACCCACTGCACCACATTCCTCCATCGCTCCAGCCTGAAAGAACCGAGCTAAAGTCCTGGTTTAGTCCATCAGACCAGGAGGTTTATCCTCTGTTACCTCACTGTCTATTAAAGGTGACCAAGGTGATGAGGCTCATTTCCAAAGGCCAGTTAAAGGTCATTTATTTGAGCAAAACTAAAACATCACCTCTGCTCGGAGAAGGTCAAGAACAGTTTGAAATGTATTTCCACAAGAATGAAACCTGCTTTAGACCAAGTTTGTACCTAATTCTCACCCATGGTCCAGGTCTCTCAGGTTTAGACCTGGTTTAGACTTAGTTCTTACCCACAGGAGTGCTGGTGTCCAGGTCTCTCAGGTTTAGACCCAGTTCTTACCCACAGGAGTGCTGGTGTCCAGGTCTCTCAGGTTTAGACTTGGTTCTTACCCACAGGAGTGCTGGTGTCCAGGTCTCTCAGGTTTAGACTTGGTTCTTACCCACAGGAGTGCTGGTGTCCAGGTCTCTCAGGTTTAGACCCAGTTCTTACCCACAGGAGTGCTGGTGTCCAGGTCTCTCAGGTTTAGACCCAGTTCTTACCCACAGGAGTGCTGGTGTCCAGGTCTCTCAGGTTTAGACTTGGTTCTTACCCACAGGAGTGCTGGTGTCCAGGTCTCTCAGGTTTAGACCCAGTTCTTACTCACAGGAGTGCTGGTGTCCAGGTCTCTCAGGTTTAGATCTCGTTTAGACCCAGTTCTTACCCACAGGAGTGCTGGTGTCCAGGTCTCTCAGGTTTAGACTTGGTTCTTACCCACAGGAGTGCTGGTGTCCAGGTCTCTCAGGTTTAGACTTGGTTCTTACCCACAGGAGTGCTGGTGTCCAGGTCTCTCAGGTTTAGACCCAGTTCTTACCCACAGGAGTGCTGGTGTCCAGGTCTCTCAGGTTTAGACTTGGTTCTTAACCACAGGAGTGCTGGTGTCCAGGTCTCTCAGGTTTAGACCCAGTTCTTACCCACAGGAGTGCTGGTGTCCAGGTCTCTCAGGTTTAGACTTGGTTCTTACCCACAGGAGTGCTGGTGTCCAGGTCTCTCAGGTTTAGACCCAGTTCTTACCCACAGGAGTGCTGGTGTCCAGGTCTCTCAGGTTTAGACCCAGTTCTTACCCACAGGAATGCTGGTGTCCAGGTCTCTCAGGTTTAGACTTGGTTCTTACCCACAGGAGTGCTGGTGTCCAGGTCTCTCAGGTTTAGACCCAGTTCTTACCCACAGGAGTGCTGGTGTCCAGGTCTCTCAGGTTTGGACTTGGTTATTACCCACAGGAGTGCTGGTGTCCAGGTCTCTCAGTTTTAGACTTGGTTCTTACCCACAGGAGTGCTGGTGTCCAGGTCTCTCAGGTTTAGACTTGGTTCTTACCCACAGGAGTGCTGGTGTCCAGGTCTCTCAGGTTTAGACTTGGTTCTTACCCACAGGAGTGCTGGTGTCCAGGTCTCTCAGGTTTAGACTTGGTTCTTACCCACAGGAGTGCTGGTGTCCAGGTCTCTCAGGTTTAGACTTGGTTCTTACCCACAGGAGTGCTGGTGTCCAGGTCTCTCAGGTTTAGACTTGGTTCTTACCCACAGGAGTGCTGGTGTCCAGGTCTCTCAGGTTGTACAGTTTGTCGGACAGCTTGACCAGTTTGGCTTGAGGGCTGCAGTGTGGCGCATGTTCCACTTGGAGGCGCTTTCTCTCGGCTTTGGGCAGCGTTTTGTCATCAGTGACTTCGGACACGATCCTGGACACAACGGGACCAAAGCAGGTGTCCAGCTCCTGCAGGGACGTGTCCGTGTCCTCCACCGTGTCATGAAGCAGCGCCGCCTGGAACCAGACACACGGGTCAGAACCAGACACACGGGTCAGAACCACACGGGTCAGAACCACACGGGTCAGAACCAGACACACGGGTCAGAACCACACGGGTCAGAACCAGACATACGGGTCAGAACCAGACACACGGGTCAGAACCAGACACACGGGTCAGAACCAGATTTATATATATATATATATATATATATATATATATATATATATATATAAATAAGTAAAAGATAAGATAAGGGAAATTCCAGTGTTTCAACTGAGATTAGAAACAGAAACATAATAGAAAACTTATAAAACACCGGTTATAACATTCTTATTTACAGTGTTGTATGGAGAGATCAAAATGCATCAGGATGATTGACATTATGTCACAATATTGTACATGGGTATGACAGTATTGCACATGGGTATGACAGTATAGTACTTGTGTGAAGGAGATAAAAACCTGGATGACACTAAACTACCTGCTTCTTAACCCTGAAAAAACCGAGGTCATTGTGCTGGTCCTAAGCATCTACGAGACGCTCTATCTGAGCAGATAGTCACACTGGACAATGTCAGTGTAGCCTCCAGTTCTACTGTAAGAAACCTTGGAGTCTTATTTGACCAGGAGCTCTCATTTAAAGCTCATATAAATCAAGCTTGTAAAACAGCCTATTTCCATTTGCGCAACATCGCCAAAATCAGAAGAATCCTGCCTAAAAGTGATGCCGAAAAACTTATCCATGCATTTGTAACGACTAGATTAGACTACTGTAACTCCTGCTTGCAGCGTGTCCTAAAAGCTCCATAAAAAGCTTTCAACTGGTTCAAAATGCAGCAGCAAGATTACTAACAGGAACAAAAAGAAGAGAGCACATTACGCCAGTGCTGAAGTCTCTTCACTGGCTCCCCGTCGAGTCTAGAATCAAATTCAAAATTCTACTCTTGACCTACAAAGCCATAAATGACATGGCCCCATCCGACCTCAAAGATGCTATGGAACCATATCATCCAAACAGAGCTCTTCGCTCTCAGAATGCTGGCCTTCTGGTGGTGCCAAGAGTCTCTAAAAGTACTGTAGGAGGTAGAGCCTTCTGGTGGTGCCAAGAGTCTCTAAAAGTACTGTAGGAGGTAGAGCGTTTAGCTCCCAAGCCCCTGTGTTATGGAATCAGCTCCCGACCCATGTTAAATATGCTGACACAGTCTCTTCATTTAAGTCCAGGCTTAAAACGTTCCTCTTCGAAATCGCTTATGGTCAGAGTAGTTAGGAACAGAAAGATAAACCCACAGCTTCAGCTACGCTGCCCTAGGAGTAACTGTGCTGGGGGAAGTATGACAGCTTGAGCACTATCCTCTTCTTCTGACTACTTATGCTATCAAACAATATTTATTTTTTAATTCCACTTGCAAACTGTTCACCGCCTTCTTTTTCTTTCTCTCACTCCTGAGGACCTGTGGACCCAGATGTCCCTCTCCTGGTGAAGTGGTCCCTGCCCCATGTGGACGGTCCCTCATCTGCCTGAAGAGTGGCTCCAGTTCGCCTCAGACGGTCCCTCATCTGCCTGAAGAGTGGGTCCAGCTCGCCTCCGACGGTGCCTCATCTACCTGAAGAGTGGGTCCAGCTCGCCTCCCACGGTCCCTCATCTGCCTGAGGAGTGGGTCCAGTTCGCCTCCGACGGTCCCTCATCTGCCTGAAGAGTGGGTCCTGCTCGACTCCGACGGTCCCTCATCTGCCTGAAGAGTGGGTCCAGTTCGCCTCAGTCGGTCCCTCATCTGCCTGAAGAGTGGGTCCAGCTGCAGTCTCCTCGTGTCCGTCTGTCCGTCTGTGAGAGTCGGATCTCTCCTTCACTGGAACTCCTCCAGGTTTCTACGCTTTTTTCCCAAAGAGGTTTTTTTTTTGTAGTTTTTCCTGGCCGAGAAGGAGAGTCTAAGGACAGAGGACCCTGGGACATCGTCCCTCGCCACCACAGACATTGTCTGACTTCATCGCCACCACAGACATTGTCTGACTCCATCGCCACCACAGACATTGTCTGACTCCATCGCCACCACAGACATTGTCTGACTTCATCGCCACCACAGACATTGTTGATTCATTTCTCCCTGTGGCCCTCAGAGGCAACTGTTGTTGTGATTTTGGGCCTTACAAAAATAAATTGATTTGATTTGATTTGATTTGATATTGCACATGGGTATGTCAGTATTGCACATGGGTATGACAGTATTGCACATGGGTATGTCAGTGTTGCACATGGGTATGACAGTGTTGCACATGGGTATGTCAGTGTTGTACATGGGTATGTCAGTATTGCACATGGGTATGACAGTATTGCACATGGGTATGTCAGTATTGCACATGGGTATGACAGTGTTGCACATGGGTATGACAGTGTTGCACATGGGTATGACAGTGTTGCACATGGGTATGACAGTGTTGCACATGGGTATGTCAGTATTGCACATGGGTATGTCAGTATTGCACATGGGTATGTCAGTATTGCACATGGGTATGACAGTATTGCACATGGGTATGACAGTGTTGCACATGGGTATGACAGTATTGCACATGGGTATGACAGTGTTGCACATGGGTATGACAGTATTGCACATGGGTATGACAGTGTTGCACATGGGTATGACAGTGTTGCACATGGGTATGTCAGTATTGCACATGGGTATGTCAGTATTGCACATGGGTATGACAGTGTTGCACATGGGTATGACAGTGTTGCACATGGGTATGACAGTGTTGCACATGGGTATGTCAGTGTTGCACATGGGTATGACAGTGTTGCACATGGGTATGACAGTATTGCACATGGGTATGACAGTATTGCACATACGTATGACAGTATTATACATGGGTATGACAGTGTTGCACATGGGTATGACAGTATTGCACATGGGTATGACAGTATTATACATGGGTATGACAGTGTTGCACATGGGTATGACAGTATTGCACATGGGTATGACAGTGTTGCACATGGGTATGACAGTATTGCACATGGGTATGACAGTGTTGCACATGGGTATGACAGTGTTGCACATGGGTATGACAGTGTTGCACATGGGTATGACAGTGTTGCACATGGGTATGTCAGTGTTGCACATGGGTATGACAGTATTGCACATGGGTATGACAGTATTGCACATGGGTATGACAGTGTTGCACATGGGTATGTCAGTGTTGCACATGGGTATGACAGTGTTGCACATGGGTATGTCAGTGTTGCACAGGAGTATGTCAGTGTTGCACATGGGTATGACAGTGTTGCACATGGGTATGTCAGTGTTGCACATGGGTATGACATTATTGCACATGGGTATGTCAGTGTTGCACATGGGTATGACAGTGTTGCACATGGGTATGACAGTATTGCACATGGGTATGACTGTTGCACATGGGTATGTCAGTGTTGCACATGGGTATGTCAGTGTTGCACATGGGTATGTCAGTGTTGCACATGGGTATGTCAGTGTTGCACATGGGTATGTCAGTGTTGCACATGGGTATGTCAGTGTTGCACATGGGTATGTCAGTGTTGCACATGGGTATGTCAGTGTTGCACATGGGTATGACAGTGTTGCACATGGGTATGTCAGAATTGCACATGGGTATGACAGTATTGCACATGGGTATGTCAGTATTGCACATGGGTATGACAGTGTTGCACATGGGTATGACAGTATTGCACATGGGTATGACAGTATTGCACATGGGTATGACAGTGTTGCACATGGGTATGTCAGTATTGCACATGGGTATGATAGTATTGCACATGGGTATGACAGTATTGCACATGGGTATGACAGTATTGCACATACGTATGACAGTATTATACATGGGTATGACAGTGTTGCACATGGGTATGTCAGTGTTGTCCATGGGTATGACAGTATTGCACATGGGTATGACAGTGTTGCACATGGGTATGACAGTATTGCACATGGGTATGACAGTATTGCACATGGGTATGACAGTATTGCACATACGTATGACAGTATTATACATGGGTATGACAGTGTTGCACATGGGTATGACAGTGTTGCACATGGGTATGACAGTGTTCCAAATGGGTATGTCAGTGTTGAACATGGGTATGACAGTATTGCACATGGGTATGACAGTATTGCACATGGGTATGACAGTGTTGCACATGGGTATGTCAGTGTTGCACATGGGTATGACAGTGTTGCACATGGGTATGTCAGTGTTGCACAGGAGTATGACAGTGTTGCACATGGGTATGTCAGTGTTGCACATGGGTATGACATTATTGCACATGGGTATGTCAGTGTTGCACATGGGTGTGACAGTGTTGCAAATGGGTGTGACAGTGTTGCACATGGGTATGACAGTGTTGCACATGGGTATGACAGTGTTGCACATGGGTATGACAGTGTTGCACATGGGTATGTCAGTGTTGCACATGGGTATGACAGTATTGCACATGGGTATGACAGTGTTGCACATGGGTATGTGCAGGTATGACAGTGTTGCACATGGGTATGACAGTGTTGCACATGGGTATGTCAGTGTTGCACATGGGTATGACAGTATTGCACATGGATATGTCAGTGTTGCACATGGGTATGTCAGTGTTGCACATGGGTATGACAGTATTGCACATGGGTATGACAGTGTTGCACATGGGTATGTCAGTATTGCACATGGGTATGACAGTATTGCACATGGGTATGTCAGTATTGCACAAGGGTATGACAGTGTTGCACATGGGTATGACAGTATTGCACATGGGTATGACAGTATTGCGCATGGGTATGACAGTGTTGCGCATGGGTATGACAGTATTGCACATGGGTATGACAATGTTGCACATGGGTATGTCAGTGTTGCACATGGGTATGACAGTGTTGCACATGGGTATGTCAGTGTTGCACATGGGTATGACAGTATTGCACATGGGTATGTCAGTGTTGCACATGGGTATGACAGTTTTGCACATGGGTATGACAGTGTTGCACATGGGTATGTCAGTATTGCACATGGGTATGACAGTATTGCACATGGGTATGACAGTGTTGCACATGGGTATGACAGTATTGCACATGGGTATGACAGTGTTGCACATGGGTATGTCAGTATTGCACATGGGTATGACAGTATTGCACATGGGTATGTCAGTATTGCACAAGGGTATGACAGTGTTGCACATGGGTATGACAGTATTGCACATGGGTATGACAGTATTGCGCATGGGTAAGACAGTGTTGCGCATGGGTATGACAGTATTGCACATGGGTATGACAGTGTTGCACATGGGTATGTCAGTGTTGCACATGGGTATGACAGTGTTGCACATGGGTATGTCAGTGTTGCACATGGGTATGACAGTATTGCACATGGGTATGTCAGTGTTGCACATGGGTATGACAGTTTTGCACATGGGTATGACAGTGTTGCACATGGGTATGTCAGTATTGCACATGGGTATGACAGTATTGCACATGGGTATGACAGTGTTGCACATGGGTATGACAGTATTGCACATGGGTATGACAGTGTTGCACATGGGTATGTCAGTATTGCACATGGGTATGACAGTATTGCACATGGGTATGTCAGTATTGCACAAGGGTATGACAGTGTTGCACATGGGTATGACAGTATTGCACATGGGTATGACAGTATTGCGCATGGGTAAGACAGTGTTGCGCATGGGTATGACAGTATTGCACATGGGTATGACAGTGTTGCACATGGGTATGTCAGTGTTGCACATGGGTATGACAGTGTTGCACATGGGTATGTCAGTGTTGCACATGGGTATGACAGTATTGCACATGGGTATGTCAGTGTTGCACATGGGTATGACAGTTTTGCACATGGGTATGACAGTGTTGCACATGGGTATGTCAGTATTGCACATGGGTATGACAGTATTGCACATGGGTATGACAGTATTGCACATGGGTATGACAGTGTTGCGCAAGGGTATGACAGTGTTGCACATGGGTATGACAGTATTGCACATGGGTATGACAGTATTGCGCATGGGTATGACAGTGTTGCGCATGGGTATGACAGTATTGCACATGGGTATGACAATGTTGCACATGGGTATGTCAGTGTTGCACATGGGTATGACAGTGTTGCACATGGGTATGTCAGTGTTGCACATGGGTATGACAGTATTGCACATGGGTATGTCAGTGTTGCACATGGGTATGACAGTTTTGCACATGGGTATGACAGTGTTGCACATGGGTATGTCAGTATTGCACATGGGTATGACAGTATTGCACATGGGTATGACAGTGTTGCACATGGGTATGACAGTATTGCACATGGGTATGACAGTGTTGCACATGGGTATGTCAGTATTGCACATGGGTATGACAGTATTGCACATGGGTATGTCAGTATTGCACAAGGGTATGACAGTGTTGCACATGGGTATGACAGTATTGCACATGGGTATGACAGTATTGCGCATGGGTAAGACAGTGTTGCGCATGGGTATGACAGTATTGCACATGGGTATGACAGTGTTGCACATGGGTATGTCAGTGTTGCACATGGGTATGACAGTGTTGCACATGGGTATGTCAGTGTTGCACATGGGTATGACAGTATTGCACATGGGTATGTCAGTGTTGCACATGGGTATGACAGTTTTGCACATGGGTATGACAGTGTTGCACATGGGTATGTCAGTATTGCACATGGGTATGACAGTATTGCACATGGGTATGACAGTATTGCACATGGGTATGACAGTGTTGCGCAAGGGTATGACAGTATTGCACATGGGTATGACAGTGTTTGTTGTAGAGTCTGACAGCAGCAGAAGGACAGACGTGTGAAACGTCTCCTTCACACAGCGAGGGTGGATCAGTCACTGAAGCTGCTCTCCAGAGTGGACAGTGTCCTGCAGGGGACAGAGTGTCCTGCAGGGGGGGACAGAGTGTCCTGCAGGGGACAGAGTGTCCTGCAGGGGACAGAGTGTCCTGCAGGGGGGACAGAGTGTCCTGCAGGGGACAGAGTGTCCTGTAGGGGGCGACACTCATGGTCCAGCATAGATGTGAGTTTAGCCAGGACCTTTCTGTCCCCCACCTCCTGCACCGAGTCCAGAGGACAGCCCAGGACGGAGCTGTGTCCAGCTTCTTCTTCTCTGTGATGACCACACCTACAGGAGCTGATGCACCACAGAGGAGGAGATGGTCTTCAGGAGCGGCCCTGTCAGGAGTGGCCCTGTCAGAAGTGGCCCTGTCAGGAGTGGCCCTGTCAGGAGTGGCCCTGTCAGGAGCGGCCCTGTCACTCCAAAAGACCTGAGTCTCCTCAGGAGGTGGAGTCCACTCTGGCTCTTCCTGTTCAGTCTGTGTTATGAGTCCAGTTTGTGGTTCAGATGAAACACCAGGTCCTTGTATGAGTCACTCTCTCAATGTCCCGTCCCTGGATGTTCACTGGTGAGGGGGGCGTGGCCTCTGTGGAAGTCCACCATCATCTCCTTGGTCTTCCCCGCGTTGATGAGGAGTAGGTTCCACAAAGTCCTGCTCCAGTCCTCTGTCCTCCACATCATCGTCTGTGATGAGTCCCATGATGGCAGAGTGGTCAGAGAACTTCTGCAGGACACAGCTGTCCATGTCTGAGGTCTGCAGTGTAAAGGGTGAAGAGAAATTCCATCATAAACAACCGGAAGGTTGAATCTTGACCCCCGTAATGCAATTTTGAATCCCTGGAGGTAGACGTCCAGGTCATTTGGACGCTAGTCAGTTACACAGGGAGGAGAGAGTGAGTCAGGGCTGATGGCCCATTCAAGGACTGATAGTGAACAAAGAGCTAGCCTCTTTGTTCACTATCAGTCCTTGAATGAGTTTGATAGAAAACTAAACAAGGTTTAGTTTCTGGTGAAACCAATAACACCTTTTCATCAGGAGGTCCCACCTGGTGGACAGGGCCTACCCAGAGAGGGATAAATATCTGAGTCTTGATTCACAGATTGAGAATGACTTTTGGATGAGAGTTGAAACGAGTCCAGATGATACAACTGAATCTTTTTCTACAAGGGAACCACACCCACAGGACAAGTAAAGTTCACCTGGAGAACGCAGACGTCTGTTACTCCGGCCTCGTGGCTCAGGATCCGCGCCACTCCTGAAACACACACATTTATGACACACACACTAATGGTAATGCGATTGTTGTGGTTGACGTGGTCGTGGTTGACGTGGTCGTGGTTGACGTGGTCGTGGTTGACGTGGTCGTGGTTGACGTGGTCGTGGTTGACGTGGTCGTGGTTGACGTGGTCGTGGTTGACGTGGTCGTGGTTGACGTGGTCGTGGTTGACGTTGACGTGGTAGTAGTACCTATTGGGTGGTTGATGTAAGGCGTGGCGTCTGGATCTTTGCGTCGCTGGTTCCGGTGTTTTTCTGCTGCAAAGTTCACCGTCTCCAGCAGAAGCACCGCATCAGAACAGGACTCCATCACTGGCTCCTGTGTCCTCCCGATGTCTCTTCTTGATGTCTCCTCCTGATGTCTCCTCCTGATGTCTCCTCCTGATGTCTCCTCCTGATGTCTCCTCCTGATGTCACCGGATCACATTTGAGAGTCACGATTATCATCAGGAGAAATATTGCTTTACTTCACTTTACCACCGCAGGCGTCCCACTGTCCCACTTTACCACCGCAGGCGTCCCAATGTCCCACTTTACCACTGCAGGTGTCCCACTGTCCCACTTTACCACCGCAGGCGTCCCACTGTCCCACTTTACCACCGCAGGCGTCCCAATGTCCCACTTTACCACTGCAGGTGTCCCACTGTCCCACTTTACCACTGCAGGCGTCCCACTATCCCACTTTACCACCGCAGGCGTCCCACTGTCCCACTTTACCACCGCAGGCGTCCCACTTTACCACTGCAGGCGTCCCACTGTCCCACTTTACCACCGCAGGCGTCCCACTGTCCCACTTTACCACCGCAGGCGTCCCACTGTCCCACTGTCCCACTTTACCACCGCAGGCGTCCCACTGTCCCACTTTACCACCGCAGGCGTCCCACTTTCCCACTTTACCACCGCAGGCGTCCCACTGTCCCACTTTACCACTGCAGGCGTCCCACTGTCCCACTTTACCACTGCAGGCGTCCCACTGTCCCATTTTACCACCGCAGGCGTCCCACTGTCCCACTTTACCACCGCAGGCGTCCCACTTTACCACTGCAGGCGTCCCACTTTACCACCGCAGGCGTCCCACTGTCCCACTTTACCACCGCAGGCGTCCCACTTTCTCACCGCAGGCGTCCCACTTTCCCACCGCAGGCGTCCCACTGTCCCACTTTACCACCGCAGGCGTCCCACTTTACCACTGCAGGTGTCCCACTGTCCCACTTTACCACTGCAGGCGTCCCACTTTACCACCGCAGGCGTCCCACTGTCCCACTTTACCACCGCAGGCGTCCCACTTTACCACCGCAGGCGTCCCACTTTACCACCGCAGGTGTCCCACTGTCCGACTTTACCACTGCAGGCGTCCCACTTTACCACTGCAGGTGTCCCACTGTCCCACTTTACCACTGCAGGCGTCCCACTTTACCACTGCAGGTGTCCCACTTTACCACTGCAGGTGTCCCACTGTCCCACTTTATCACTGCAGGCGTCCCACGTTACCACTGCAGGCGTCCTACTTTACCACTGCAGGTGTCCCACTGTCCCACTTTACCACCGCAGGCGTCCCACTTTACCACTGCAGGTGTCCCACTTTACCACTGCAGGTGTCCCAATGTCCCACTTTACCACTGCAGGTGTCCCACTGTCCCACTTTACCACCGCAGGCGTCCCACTTTACCACTGCAGGTGTCCCACTTTACCACTGCAGGTGTCCCAATGTCCCACTTTACCACTGCAGGTGTCCCACTTTACCACTGCAGGCGTCCCACTTTACCACTGCAGGCGTCCCACTTTACCACTGCAGGTGTCCCACTTTACCACTGCAGGCGTCCCACTTTACCACTGCAGGTGTCCCACTTTACCACTGCAGGCGTCCCACTTTACCACCGCAGGTGTCCCACTTTACAACTGCAGGTGTCCCACTTTACCACTGCAGGTGTCCCACTTTACCACTGCAGGTGTCCCAATGTCCCACTTTACCACTGCAGGTGTCCCACTGTCCCACTTTACCACCGCAGGCGTCCCACTTTACCACTGCAGGTGTCCCACTTTACCACTGCAGGTGTCCCAATGTCCCACTTTACCACTGCAGGTGTCCCACTTTACCACTGCAGGCGTCCCACTTTACCACTGCAGGCGTCCCACTTTACCACTGCAGGTGTCCCACTTTACCACTGCAGGCGTCCCACTTTACCACTGCAGGTGTCCCACTTTACCACTGCAGGCGTCCCACTTTACCACCGCAGGTGTCCCACTTTACCACTGCAGGCGTCCCACTTTACCACTGCAGGTGTCCCACTTTACCACTGCAGGTGTCCCACTGTCCCACTTTATCACTGCAGGCGTCCCACGTTACCACTGCAGGCGTCCTACTTTACCACTGCAGGTGTCCCACTGTCCCACTTTACCACCGCAGGCGTCCCACTTTACCACTGCAGGTGTCCCACTTTACCACTGCAGGTGTCCCAATGTCCCACTTTACCACTGCAGGTGTCCCACTGTCCCACTTTACCACCGCAGGCGTCCCACTTTACCACTGCAGGTGTCCCACTTTACCACTGCAGGTGTCCCAATGTCCCACTTTACCACTGCAGGTGTCCCACTTTACCACTGCAGGCGTCCCACTTTACCACTGCAGGCGTCCCACTTTACCACTGCAGGTGTCCCACTTTACCACTGCAGGCGTCCCACTTTACCACTGCAGGTGTCCCACTTTACCACTGCAGGCGTCCCACTTTACCACCGCAGGTGTCCCACTTTACAACTGCAGGTGTCCCACTTTACCACTGCAGGTGTCCCACTTTACCACTGCAGGTGTCCCAATGTCCCACTTTACCACTGCAGGTGTCCCACTGTCCCACTTTACCACCGCAGGCGTCCCACTTTACCACTGCAGGTGTCCCACTTTACCACTGCAGGTGTCCCAATGTCCCACTTTACCACTGCAGGTGTCCCACTTTACCACTGCAGGCGTCCCACTTTACCACTGCAGGCGTCCCACTTTACCACTGCAGGTGTCCCACTTTACCACTGCAGGCGTCCCACTTTACCACTGCAGGTGTCCCACTTTACCACTGCAGGCGTCCCACTTTACCACCGCAGGTGTCCCACTTTACCACTGCAGGTGTCCCACTTTACCAATATAACCCCTGGAGTCTCTTCACTGGCTCCTGTCCAGTTTAGAATCACATTTAAACTCCTCCTGACCTACAAAGCCATGACATGGCCCCTCCCACCTCAAAGATGCTATAGGACAGGGGCCCTATAGGACAGGCTATAGGACAGGGGCCCTTTAGGACAGGGGCCCTTTAGGACAGGGGCCCTATAGGCCAGGGGCCCTATAGGCCAGGGGCCCTTTAGGACAGGCTATAGGACAGGGGCCCTTTAGGACAGGGGCCCTTTAGGACAGGGGCCCTTTAGGACAGGGGCCCTTTAGGACAGGGGCCCTATAGGCCAGGGGCCCTATAGGACAGGGGCCCTATAGGACAGGGGCCCTATAGGACAGGGGCCCTTTAGGACAGGGGAGGACAGGGGCCCTATAGGACAGGGGAGGACAGGGGCCCTATAGGACAGGGGCCCTTTAGGACAGGGGCCCTTTAGGACAGGGGCCCTATAGGACAGGGGAGGACAGGGGCCCTATAGGACAGGGGAGGACAGGGGCCCTATAGGACAGGGGCCCTTTAGGACAGGGGCCCTTTAGGACAGGGGCCCTATAGGACAGGGGCCCTATAGGACAGGGGAGGACAGGGGCCCTATAGGACAGGGGCCCTTTAGGACAGGGGAGGACAGGGGCACTATAGGACAGGGGCACTAAAGGACAGGGGCCCTATAGGACAGGGGAGGACAGGGGCCCTATAGGACAGGGGCACTATAGGACAGGGGCACTATAGGACAGGGGCCCTATAGGACAGGGGCACTATAGGACAGGGGCACTATAGGACAGGGGCACTATAGGACAGGGGCCCTATAGGACAGGGGCACTATAGGACAGGGGCACTATAGGACAGGGGCACTATAGGACAGGGGCACTATAGGACAGGGGCACTATAGGACAGGGGCCGGTGTTCCAGGCTATGCGCGGAAGTGGGCGGGGCTTGGGCTTCCATTGGATTCAGCTCAGAAGGAGAAACGTTCTCAAAAGACACGTTTGTACATTATTAAGTGTTCTATTCTAAACAGAAGTGTTCTATTCTAAACAGAAGTGTTCTATTCTAAACAGAAGTGTTCTATTCTAAACAGAAGTGTTCTATTCTAAACAGAAGTGTTCTATTCTAAACAGAAGTGTTCTATTCTAAACAGAAGTGTTCTATTCTAAACAGAAGTGTTCTATTCTAAACAGAAGTGTTCTATTCTAAACAGAAGTGTTCTATTCTAAACAGAAGTGTTCTATTCTAAACAGAAGTGTTCTATTCTAAACAGAAGGTTCAGTTCCTCGTGTTCTTCTGAAGCTCGTCACGTTACGGCAGCAGAATTGTTCCTCAAATATACGTTTAAGATCACCGTCATTTTCAATCTCCAGCACGCTCCTGATCCTCTTGTTGCTCACGCTCCTGATCCTCGTGTTGCTCACGCTCCTGATCCTCTTGTTGCTCACGCTCCTGATCCTCTTGTTGCTCACGCTCCTGATCCTCTTGTTGCACACGCTCCTGATCCTCGTGTTGCTCACGCTCCTGATCCTCTTGTTGCGCACGCTCCTGATCCTCTTGTTGCTCACGCTCCTGATCCTCGTGTTGCTCACGCTCCTGATCCTCTTGTTGCTCACGCTCCTGATCCTCTTGTTGCACACGCTCCTGATCCTCTTGTTGCACACGCTCCTGATCCTCGTGTTGCTCACGCTCCTGATCCTCTTGTTGCACACGCTCCTGATCCTCTTGTTGCACACGCTCCTGATCCTCTTGTTGCACACGCTCCTGATCCTCGTGTTGCTCACGCTCCTGATCCTCTTGTTGCTCACGCTCCTGATCCTCTTGTTGCACACGCTCCTGATCCTCTTGTTGCACACGCTCCTGATCCTCGTGTTGCTCACGCTCCTGATCCTCTTGTTGCACACGCTCCTGATCCTCTTGTTGCACACGCTCCTGATCCTCTTGTTGCACACGCTCCTGATCCTCTTGTTGCACACGCTCCTGATCCTCTTGTTGCACACGCTCCTGATCCTCTTGTTGCTCACGCTCCTGATCCTCTTGTTGCACACGCTCCTGATCCTCTTGTTGCACACGCTCCTGATCCTCTTGTTGCACAAGCTCCTGATGTTGCACACGCTCCTGATCCTCTTGTTGCACAAGCTCCTGATCCTCTTGTTGCACAAGCTCCTGATGTTGCACACGCTCCTGATCCTCTTGTTGCGCATGCTCCTGATCCTCTTGTTGCGCACGCTCCTGATCCTCTTGTTGCGCACGCTCCTAATCCTCTTGTTGCGCACGCTCCTAATCCTCTTTTTGCACACACTCCTGATGTTGCACATGCTCCTGATTCTCTTGTTGCACACGCTCCTGATCCTCTTGTTGCTCACACTCTTGTTGCGCACGCTCCTGATCCTCTTGTTGCGCACGCTCCTCTTGTTGCGCACGCTCCTGATCCTCTTGTTGCGCACGCTCCTGATCCTCTTGTTGCGCATGCTCCTGATCCTCTTGTTGCGCATGCTCCTGATCCTCCTGTTGCGCACGCTCCTGATCCTCTTGTTGCGCACGCTCCTAATCCTCTTGTTGCGCACGCTCCTAATCCTCTTTTTGCACATACTCCTGATGTTGCACATGCTCCTGATTCTCTTGTTGCACACGCTCCTGATCCTCTTGTTGCTCACGCTCCTGATCCTCTTGTTGCGCATGCTCCTGATCCTCTTGTTGCGCATGCTCCTGATCCTCCTGTTGCGCACGCTCCTGATCCTCTTGTTGCGCACGCTCCTAATCCTCTTGTTGCGCACGCTCCTAATCCTCTTTTTGCACACACTCCTGATGTTGCACATGCTCCTGATTCTCTTGTTGCACACGCTCCTGATCCTCTTGTTGCTCACACTCTTGTTGCGCACGCTCCTGATCCTCTTGTTGCGCACGCTCCTCTTGTTGCGCACGCTCCTGATCCTCTTGTTGCGCACGCTCCTGATCCTCGTGTTGCTCACGCTCCTGATCCTCTTGTTGCTCACGCTCCTGATCCTCTTGTTGCTCACGCTCCTGATCCTCTTGTTGCACACGCTCCTGATCCTCGTGTTGCTCACGCTCCTGATCCTCTTGTTGCACACGCTCCTGATCCTCTTGTTGCACACGCTCCTGATCCTCTTGTTGCACACGCTCCTGATCCTCTTGTTGCGCACGCTCCTGATCCTCTTGTTGCGCACGCTCCTAATCCTCTTGTTGCGCACGCTCCTAATCCTCTTTTTGCACACACTCCTGATGTTGCACATGCTCCTGATTCTCTTGTTGCACACGCTCCTGATCCTCTTGTTGCTCACACTCTTGTTGCGCACGCTCCTGATCCTCTTGTTGCGCACGCTCCTCTTGTTGCGCACGCTCCTGATCCTCTTGTTGCGCACGCTCCTGATCTTCGTATTGCTCACGCTCCTGATCCTCTTGTTGCGCATGCTCCTGATCCTCTTGTTGCGCATGCTCCTGATCCTCCTGTTGCGCACGCTCCTGATCCTCTTGTTGCGCACGCTCCTAATCCTCTTGTTGCGCACGCTCCTAATCCTCTTTTTGCACACACTCCTGATGTTGCACATGCTCCTGATTCTCTTGTTGCACACGCTCCTGATCCTCTTGTTGCTCACACTCTTGTTGCGCACGCTCCTGATCCTCTTGTTGCGCACGCTCCTCTTGTTGCGCACGCTCCTGATCCTCTTGTTGCGCACGCTACTGATCCTCGTGTTGCTCACGCTCCTGATCCTCTTGTTGCTCACGCTCCTGATCCTCTTGTTGCTCACGCTCCTGATCCTCTTGTTGCACACGCTCCTGATCCTCGTGTTGCTCACGCTCCTGATCCTCTTGTTGCTCACGCTCCTGATCCTCTTGTTGCTCACGCTCCTGATCTTCTTGTTGCGCACGCTCCTGATCCTCGTGTTGCTCACGCTCCTGATCCTCTTGTTGAACACGCTCCTGATCCTCTTGTTGCACACGCTCCTGATCCTCTTGTTGCACACGCTCCTGATCCTCTTGTTGTGTGGAGTTATGGAGCATGTCTTCAACATGAGCCTGAAGCTGAGGCTGGTACCACAGGTCTGAAGACCTCCTGTCTGGTACCACAGGTCTGAAGACCTCCTGTCTGGTACCTGTGCCTAAGACACCGCGCCCCAAAGACCTCAACAGCTTCAGGCCGGTGTCTCTCACGTCCTGATGAAGACACTGGAGCTGGTCCTGGACCACCTCCGCTCCACCGTGAGCTCAGGACCTGCTGCAGTTTGTATACGTCCTGACATCAGAGTGGAGGACGCCGTCATCTCCTGCTGCACCGCTCTCTCTCTCACCTGGAGAAGCCTGGCAGCTCTGTGAGGATCCTGTTCTTTCATCTCTCCAGCGCCTTCAACACCATCAGCTCCTGAGGGACAAGCTGGAGACGGCTCCTGAGGGACAAGCTGGAGACGGCTCCTGAGGGACAAGCTGGAGACGGCTCATGAGGGACAAGCTGGAGACGGCTCCTGAGGGACAAGCTGGAGACGGCTCCTGAGGGACAAGCTGGAGACGGCTCCTGAGGGACAAGCTGGAGACGGCTCCTGAGGGACAAGCTGGAGACGGCTCCTGAGGGACAAGCTGGAGACGGCTCCTGAGGGACAAGCTGGAGACGGCTCCTGAGGGACAAGCTGGAGACGGCTCCTGAGGGACAAGCTGGAGACGGCTCCTGAGGGACAAGCTGGAGACGGCTGATGTGGAGTACGACCTGCAGAGTGGATCCTGGACGACCTCACAGACCGACCCCAGTTTGTAAGAGCCCGGGACTGTGTGTCTGACACTCGGACCTGCAGTGTGGGGACCTGCAGTGTGGGGACCTGCAGTGTGGGGGCCTGCAGTGTGGGGGCCTGCAGTGTGGGGGCCTGCAGTGTGGGGGACCTGCAGTGTGGGGGACCTGCAGTGTGGGGACCTGCAGTGTGAGGGACCTGCAGTGTGAGGGACCTGCAGTGTGGGGGGCCTGCAGTGTGGGGACCTGCAGTGTGGGGGACCTGCAGTGTGGGGGACCTGCAGTGTGGGGGCCTGCAGTGTGGGGGCCTGCAGTGTGGGGGACCTGCAGTGCGGGGGACCTGCAGTGTGGGGGACCTGCAGTGTGAGGGACCTGCAGTGTGGAGGACCTGCAGTGTGGGGGACCTGCAGTGTGGGGGACCTGCAGTGTGGGGGACCTGCAGTGTGGGGGACCTGCAGTGTGGGGGACCTGCAGTGTGGGGGACCTGCAGTGTGGGGGACCTGCAGTGTGGAGGACCTGCAGTGTGGAGGACCTGCAGTGTGGGGGGGACCTGCAGTGTGAGGGACCTGCAGTGTGGGGGACCTGCAGTGTGGGGGACCTGCAGTGTGGGGGGCCTGCAGTGTGGGGGGCCTGCAGTGTGGGGGACCTGCAGTGTGGGGGACCTGCAGTGTGGGGACCTGCAGTGTGGGGACCTGCAGTGTGGGGGACCTGCAGTGTGGGGACCTGCAGTGTGGAGGACCTGCAGTGTGGGGGACCTGCAGTGTGGGACCTGCAGTGTGGGACCTGCAGTGTGGGGACCTGCAGTGTGGGGACCTGCAGTGTGGGGACCTGCAGTGTGGGGGACCTGCAGTGTGGGGGACCTGCAGTGTGGGGGACCTGCCGTGTGGGACCTGCAGTGTGAAGGCCTGCAGTGTGGGGGACCTGCAGTGTGGAGGACCTGCAGTGTGGGGGACCTGCAGTGTGGGGGACCTGCAGTGTGGGACCTGCAGTGTGAGGGACCTGCAGTGTGAGAGACCTGCAGTGTGGAGGACCTGCAGTGTGGGGGACCTGCAGTGTGGGGGACCTGCAGTGTGGGACCTGCAGTGTGAGAGACCTGCAGTGTGGGGGGGACCTGCAGTGTGGGGGGGACCTGCAGTGTGGGGACCTGCAGTGTGAGGGACCTGCAGTGTGAGGGACCTGCAGTGTGGGGGACCTGCAGTGTGGGGGACCTGCAGTGTGGGGGCCCCAGGGCACCGTCCTCGCGCCCTTTCTCTTCACCCTTTACACTGCAGACCTCAGACACGTACAGTTGTGTCCTGCAGAAGTTCTCTGACCACTCTGCCATCATGGGACTCATCACAGACGATGATGTGGAGGACAGAGGACAGAGGACAGAGGACAGAGGACTGGAGCAGGACTTTGTGGAACCTCCTCCTCATCAACGCGGGGAAGACCAAGGAGAGGCCACGCCCCCCTCACCAGTGAACATCCAGGGACGGGACAGGCCACGCCCCCCTCACCAGTGAACATCCAGGGACGGGACAGGCCACGCCCCCTTCACCAGTGAACATCCAGGGACGGGACAGGCCACGCCCCCCTCACCAGTGAACATCCAGGGACGGGACAGGCCACGCCCCCCTCACCAGTGAACATCCAGGGACGGGACAGGCCACGCCCCCCTCACCAGTGAACATCCAGGGACGGGACAGGCCACGCCCCCCTCACCAGTGAACATCCAGGGACGGGACAGGCCACGCCCCCCTCACCAGTGAACATCCAGGGACGGGACAGGCCACGCCCCCCTCACCAGTGAACATCCAGGGACGGGACAGGCCACGCCCCCCTCACCAGTGAACATCCAGGGACGAGACAGGCCACGACAGGGCCGCTCCTGACAGGGCCACTCCTGACAGGGCCACTCCTGACAGGGCCGCTCCTGACAGGGCCGCTCCTGACAGGGCCGCTCCTGACAGGGCCACTCCTGACAGGGCCACTCCTGACAGGGTCGCTCCTGACAGGGCCACTCCTGACAGGGTCGCTCCTGAAGACCTTCTCCTCCTCTGTGGTGCATCAGCTCCTGTAGGTGTGGTCATCACAGAGAAGAAGAAGCTGGACACAGCTCTGTCCTGGACTGTCCTCTGGACTCGGTGCAGGAGGTGGGGGACAGAAAGGTCCTGGCTAAACTCACATCTATGCTGGACCATGAGTGACGCCCCCTACAGGACACTCTGTCCCCTGCAGGACAATCTGTCCCCCCTGCAGGACACTCTGTCCCCTGCAGGACTCTGTCCCCTGCAGGACATTCTGTCCCCTGACACTCTGTCCCCCCCTGCAGGACATTCTGTCCCCTGCAGGACACTCTGTCCCCCCCTGCAGGACACTCTCTGTCCCCCCCTGCAGGACACTCTGTCCCCTGCAGGACACTATGTCCCCCCTGCAGGACACCCCCTGCAGGACACTCTGTCTCTGTCCCCCCTGCAGGACACTCTGTCCCCTGCAGGACACTCTGTCCCCCCCTGCAGGACACTCTCTGTCCCCTGCAGGACACTCTGTCCCCTGCAGGACTCTGTCCCCCCTGCAGGACACTCTGTCCCCCCTGCAGGACACTCTGTCCCCTGCAGGACGCTCTGTCCCCTGCAGGACATTCTGTCCCCTGACACTCTGTCCCCCCCTGCAGGACATTCTGTCCCCTGCAGGACACTCTGTCCCCCCCTGCAGGACACTCTCTGTCCCCTGCAGGACACTCTCTGTCCCCTGCAGGACACTCTGTCCCCTGCAGGACACTCTGTCCCCCCTGCAGGACACCCCCTGCAGGACACTCTGTCTCTGTCCCCCCTGCAGGACACTCTGTCCCCTGCAGGACACTCTGTCCCCCCCTGCAGGACACTCTCTGTCCCCTGCAGGACACTCTGTCCCCTGCAGGACTCTGTCCCCCCTGCAGGACACTCTGTCACCCCTGCAGGACACTCTGTCACCCCTGCAGGACACTCTGTCCCCTGCAGGACTCTGTCCCCCCTGCAGGACACTCTGTCACCCCTGCAGGACACTCTGTCACCCCTGCAGGACACTCTGTCCCCTGCAGGACACTCTGTCACCCCTGCAGGACACTCTGTCACCCCTGCAGGACACTCTGTCCCCCCTGCAGGACACTCTGTCACCCCTGCAGGACACTCTGTCACCCCTGCAGGACACTCTGTCCCCTGCAGGACACTCTGTCCCCTGCAGGACTCTGTCCGCTCTGGAGAGCAGCTTCAGTGACTGATCCACCCTCGCTGAAGGAGACGTTTCACACGTCTTTCCTTCTGCTGATGTCAGACTTTAGAACAAACACTGTTCGTCCTGAACACTCACAATTCTGACATATGTGTAATTACTGTTGTGATTCACGTGAAATGGTATTTATTTATTTGTCATTGGGAGTTTTTGTTTATAGGAGATCTTCTGTATCTTCCTGCGTTGCAACAATGAAATTTCCCCATGTGGGACAAAAAGGAATATCTTATCTTATTATATATGTATTATACATGTATAATATTATACATGCCCCCTGGAGGACGCTCACATGTGTCTGAGGACAGCGTCCCCTGGAGGACGCTCACGTGTGTCTGAGGACAGCGTCCCCTGGAGGACGCTCACGTGTGTCTGAGGACAGCGTCCCCTGGAGGACGCTCACGTGTGTCTGAGGACAGCGTCCCCTGGAGGACGCTCACGTGTGTCTGAGGACAGCGTCCCCTGGAGGACGCTCACGTGTGTCTGAGGACAGCGCCCCCTGGAGGACGCTCACGTGTGTCTGAGGACAGCGTCCCCTGGAGGACGCTCACGTGTGTCTGAGGACAGCTCACGTGTGTCTGAGGACAGCGTCCCCTGGAGGACGCTCACGTGTGTCTGAGGACAGCGCCCCCTGGAGGACGCTCACGTGTGTCTGAGGACAGCGCCTCCTGGAGGACGCTCACATGTGTCTGAGGACAGCGCCTCCTGGAGGACGCTCACATGTGTCTGAGGACAGCGCCCCCTGGAGGACGCTCACATGTGTCTGAGGACAGCGCCTCCTGGAGGACGCTCACATGTGTCTGAGGACAGCGCCTCCTGGAGGACGCTCACATGTGTGTCTGAGGACAGCGCCTCCTGGAGGACGCTCAGGTGTGTCTGAGGACAGCGCCCCCTGGAGGACGCTCACATGTGTCTGAGGACAGCGCCTCCTGGAGGACGCTCACATGTGTCTGAGGACAGCGCCCCCTGGAGGACACTCACATGTGTCTGAGGACAGCGCCCCCTGGAGGACACTCACGTGTGTCTGAGGACAGCGCCCCCTGGAGGACGCTCACATGTGTCTGAGGCTTCTACATTACATTATGTCCCGCTGAGGCTTTAGAAAAAGGACACATTTTGACCTGTTTTAGTTTAAA
Source organism: Eucyclogobius newberryi (assembly GCF_026437365.1). NCBI lineage: Eukaryota > Metazoa > Chordata > Actinopteri > Gobiiformes > Gobiidae > Eucyclogobius > Eucyclogobius newberryi. The sequence continues at coordinate 1,589,855 of NW_027316167.1, forward strand.
TAAACTTTAAAGACTTTGTACTTACTTAGTTACAGTCTGTGCTCTTGTCTCTGCACGATCTGCGTCGCTCTGTCACCGTCCGAGGCACTTCCGGGTTCATCTTCTTCGTGTCATTTCCTCGTGGCACATTGCTGCCCCCTCAGGACCCAAGCTTGAAGGGGAGGAACAGACACCACCCGCGGAGGGAGAGTTTTTTTATATACAGTATATAAATATAATACAGTATATAAATATATAATATTATTAATATTTTTTATTATTATTAATAATAATTCATGTTTATTTCTCTCATTACATTTCTGCAGCTTGCGCGCTACATCGAGCTATTACATTAGCCTACTGTAGGTGGCGATCGTTTTCCAAAGAAGTAAAGAAGAAGAAGCGTTTCCTCCAACGTCACTTCCGTCATCTTTACGGCTACTTTGGATTTAAAAAAATAAAATAAGCCTATTCTTTACCGTTTACACTTGTATTACTCCCCGTGACATCAGAGTTTCATCTTTATTACATCGTTTTTGTATTGCAATAGTTCAGCTCTTTTATACAACGCGGAAGTGCAAATATTTGTGAGATTCGTGTTTGTTTTTAGCCGCGGAGCTAAATGTCCACGTCCGCTTCAGTTTTCACTCGAGCCTGAGCTAAATGTGTTTTTTGAGATAAATGTGTTTTTTGAGATAAATGTGTTTTTTGAGATAAATGTATTTGGGGAAAGTAAAGGAGGATTTAAGATTCTGATTCTGTCTGCGGCGCGTAAAGCGAACAGGAGCGAAATAGAAGCGATTTGAGTCCGTCACACGCGAAACGAGTTGAAATGGTTCATAACCGCGTCACAATATCTGCACTTTAGACCCCCGTCCCGTGTCCCGTCCCGTCCCGTCCCGTCCTGTCCCGTCCCGTCCCGTCCCGTCCCGTCCCGTCCCAGTCCTGGAAATGGCCGCAGTTTTCCGCAGAGACGCGCCGCCGCAGCCGGATTTTTCTCTCCTAAAACGACTCGCGAGAGATCAACTCATCTTCCTCCTGGAGCAGGTTCTGACCAATCCTCTGACCCTCTGCTCCTCTGACCCTCTGCTCCTCTGACCCTCCACTCCTCTGACCCTCTGCTCCTCCTCTGACCCTCTGCTCCTCTGACCCTCCGCTCCTCTGACCCTCTGCTCCTCTGACCCTCTGCTCCTCCTCTGACCCTCTGCTCCTCCACTGACCCTCTGTTCCTCTGACCCTCTGTTCCTCTGACCCTCTGTTCTTCTGACCCTCTGTTCCTCTGCTCCTCTGACCCTCTGCTCCTCTGACCCTCTGCTCCTCTGACCCTCTGTTCCTCTGACCCTCTGTTCTTCTGACCCTCTGACCCTCTGTTCCTCTGCTCCTCTGACTCTCTGACCCTCTGTTCCTCTGACCCTCTGTTCCTCTGACCCTCTGCTCCTCTGACCCTCTGCTCCTCTGACCCTCTGCTCCTCTGACCCTCTGCTCCTCTGACCCTCTGCTCCTCTGACCCTCTTTTCCTCTAACCCTCTTTTCCTCTGTTCCTCTGACCCTCTGCTCCTCTGACTCTCTGACCCTCTGTTCCTCTGACCCTCTGTTCCTCTGACCCTCTGCTCCTCTGACCCTCTGCTCCTCTGACTCTCTGACCCTCTGTTCCTCTGACCCTCTGTTCCTCTGACCCTCTGCTCCTCTGACTCTCTGACCCTCTGTTCCTCTGACCCTCTGTTCCTCTGACCCTCTGCTCCTCTGACTCTGACCCTCTGTTCCTCTGACCCTCTGACCCTCTGTTCCTCTGCTCCTCTGTTCCTCTGCTCCTCTGACCCTCTTCCTCTGACCCTCTTTCCCTCTGCTCCTCTGACCCTCTGTTCCTCTGTTCCTCTGACCCTCTGTTCCTCTGACCCTCTGCTCCTCTGACTCTCTGACCCTCTGTTCCTCTGACCTTCTGCTCCTCTGACCCTCTTCTCCTCTGCTCCTCTGACCCTCTGCTCCTCTGCCCCTCTTCCTCTGACCCTCTTTTCCTCTGACCCTCTTTTCCTCTGTTCCTCTAACCCTCTGACCCTCTGCTCCTCTGACCCTCTGACCCTCTGTTCCTCTGTTCCTCTGCTCCTCTGCTCCTCTGCTCCTCTGACCCTCTGTTCCTCTGACCCTCTGCTCCTCTGACCCTCCGACCCTCTGACCCTCTGCTCCTCTGACCCTCTGCTCCTCTGACCCTCTGCTCCTCTGACCCTCTGCTCCTCTGACCCTCTGTTCCTCTGCTCCTCTGCTCCTCTGACCCTCTGCTCCTCTGACCCTCTGCTCCTCTGACCCTCTGCTCCTCTGACCCTCTGTTCCTCTGTTCCTCTGCTCCTCTGCTCCTCTGCTCCTCTGACCCTCTGTTCCTCTGACCCTCTGCTCCTCTGACCCTCCGACCCTCTGACCCTCTGCTCCTCTGACCCTCTGCTCCTCTGACCCTCTGCTCCTCTGACCCTCTGCTCCTCTGACCCTCTGTTCCTCTGCTCCTCTGCTCCTCTGACCCTCTGCTCCTCTGACCCTCTGCTCCTCTAACCCTCTGTTCCTCTGACCCTCTGTTCCTCTGCTCCTCTGACCCTCTGTTCCTCTGCTCCTCTGCTCCTCTGACCCTCTGTTCCTCTGACCCTCTGCTCCTCTGACCCTCCGACCCTCTGACCCTCCGACCCTCCGAGCCTCTGACCCTCTGCTCCTCTGACCCTCTGCTCCTCTGACCCTCTGACCCTGGTCTTTCTCGTAGCTTCCAGGTAAGAAGGACTTGTTCATGGATGCAGACCTGATGAGTCCCCTGGATCGCATCGTGAATGTTTCCACGCTCAAGGTGCAGCAGCTCTGAACTCTGAACTCTGAACTCTGAACTCTGAACTCTGAACTCTGAACTCTGAACTCTGAACTCTTTTATTTCCATATCGAGTTTTGACACAAAATGTTTTCAGCAACACGAAGTGGACAAACTGTACAAAGTGGAGCACAAGACTGTGACGTCATCGGCCGATCAGTGAGTCTGACCCTCTGACCCTCTGCTCCTGTAACCCTCTGACCCTTTAACCCTCTGACCCTGTGATCCTCTGCTCCTGTGACCCTTTAACCCTCTGCTCCTCTGACCCTTTAACCCCCTGACCCTCTGACCCTGTGACCCTTTAACCCTCTGACCCTTTAACCCTCTGCTCCTCTGACCCTTTAACCCTCTGCTCCTCTAACCCTCTGCTCCTCTGACCCTCTGCTCCTCTGACCCTCTGCTCCTCTGACCCTGTGACCCTCTGACCATGTGACCCTCTGCTCTTCTGACCCTGTGACCCTCTGACCCTTTAACCCCCTGACCCTTTGACCCTCTGACCCTTTAACCCTCTGCTCCTCTGACCCTCTGTTCCTCTGACCCTTTAACCCCCTGACCCTGTGACCCTCTGACCCTTTAACCCTCTGACCCTTT